>NC_140255.1:17913755-18138755 GCF_949987555.1 Borostomias antarcticus
CTCCGTTCAACCTCGCTTCCTTTCTGGTCTCCCCCCCTCCCCTCTCTCCTACTCTGCTGTCTTGTTCCATCCCAGAGCCCCGCCTCCCTCTGCTCCCCCTCCATGTCTTACCCCCCCCCCCCCCTCTTTCTCCATCCATCTCTTTATCTCTCCTCTTCCTTCCCCTCTCCTCTTCACTCTCACTCCTTCATTCTCCACCCCCCCCCCCTTCCCTCTCTCTCTCCCCCTCTCTCTCTCCGTCCCTCTCTCTCCATCTCCGAGGGAGATTTATAGTGGGGCACCATTGTCAGTATGTGAGGGATGTCAGTGGTATTTTGAGTAGGAAAGTGCCCCCGCCATTATCTCCTGCCTCTCCAATCTGGCGCCTGAGTGAAGACCTGACTGGCTGGGTGAAACATCCCTATCTGGAGAGATGGGGCAGTGTGTACTATGTAGAGAACTGTCTACGTGTGTATGGGTGATAATGTGTGTCTTGTGTATGTGTGTGTTGTGTGTGTGTGCGTGCGTGCGTTTGTGTGTCTGCGCGTGCGTGTCTATGGGTCTTTGTGTGTGTGTGTGTGTGTGTGTGTGTGTGTGTAACTGTATGGGTATATGTTCTCTGAAGCCTAAACACAGTGAGTATTGCGCAACACACTGTTATGTACAGTATGGTTTTTGTCAGCATACTGTTATGTGTTTTTGTCGGTCCTAAGGTCCTTCAAGCCCCCAGGCTACATCAGTGCTTCAGGCCCAGTGAGTGGTGAGCTGTTAGCCCTCAGCATCACTGCCTAGTGGGTCTAAATGCACTTGAACTGAGATTCTGGGCTGTGTGTGTGTGTGTGTGTGTGTGTGTGTGTGTGTGTGAGGGGGGCCTCAGAAGTTGGAGAACTGCTTTTGAAATTGTGACATCTGTGTCATTTTTCTTTAACAGACCTTTTTTTGGAAAAAGAAATGAAACCTTGACAGTCCTTGACAAGGGATGCTAGGCTGAAACGTTGTGTTTGATTAAATCACTCAGCCTTGAGCGCTTGAGTGTGCGATGTCATTTCTTTTATCTGTGTATTTCACCAGTTTACCGGCACCTCTCCAAGGCGACAGTTTGCGTTTTCTCTTTTTTTTTCCTCAATAATATACTTTTTTTTCAGCTCTTTGACTGTGCCAAAGCACATGGAGCATATGGAGCGCATCTTGGAACTTGACTCAGACTCAACCTTAATTAATGACTCGGTCTTGGATTGGGTAATGGAGACTCAACTCGGAATCGACTCAGACTCTTCTTTCTCTAACTTCCTGGCTGAAATAATGCCTAAATATGACCACTTTCTAATTATGGGTGACATGAACATACATGTGTGCTGTCCCTCCAAGCCGTTGGCTAGAGACTTTTTAAATCTTATGACTCATTTGATCTTGTGCAGTCGGTGACTGATCCCACACAAGAGCGCGGGCACACACTCCATCTTATGGTCTATCCGTTTTTAATATCGAGGTTTGTGATGCATTTTTGTGTTGTGTTTTTGAAAATGTAATACATGCTTTTAGGACTTCTCGTCTCGATTACTGCAATGTTTTGTATGTTGGTGTCAGTCAGGCCTCTCTCTCTCAAGCCTGCAGTTAGTCCAGAGCGCTGCCGCTCGCCTGCTAACTGATACACGCAAGCCAGAGCACATTACCCCGGTACTGGCTTCGCTCCACTGGCTTCCTGTGCGTTTTAGGATTGATTTTAAAATTTTACTGTTTACTTTTAAATGCGTAAATGGCTTGGCACCCATCTACCTCTCGGAACTGCTGGAACCTTATGTTCCTTCAAGGTCCCTCAGGTCCTCTGATCAGCTTCTCCTGGTTGTCCCCAAATCCAGGCTGAAGCTCAGGGGGGATCGGGCTTTCGCAGTGGCCGCCCCTAAGCTCTGGAACGAGCTGCCTCTGCATGTTAGACAGGCCCCCACTCTGCAGGTGTTTAAATCACGCCTCAAAACACACTTATATTCTTTGGCGTTTTCCTGACATGGCTTAAGAGACTTGTCCTTTTTCATGTGACATCCTGCGTATGTTTTACTATGTGCTCTTTCTGTGTTATTGTTGTTTGACTTGTACAGCACTTTGGTCAACTTTGTTGTTTTTAAATGTGCTCTACAAATAAAGTGGTATGGTATGGTATGGAAAGTCTCTTTTTCATGCCGTGCTTTTTTGATAACCAGACTGTGTGGTCACTTTTTTAGTGTTTGGTTAGGATTTGTCTTTGTTTTTGCCCTTTAAGTTGATGCGCTATTCTGCAAATGTATATTCTGTTTTAGCATTACAATTTCATTTCATTTTGTCACTTGATTCTGCGGGTGTCTATTTACTTGGCTACGGTTTTGGGGGTTGAGCTCAGATCAGTCTTATGTTTTTTTAGGGCTAGTTTCTGCTCTCTCTGGGCAGAGGCTGTTCCTCAGGAATGCTCTGTGATCTGATGAGTCACAGTCAGACGTCGGGTGTGTCCAGAACTTGGATTTTCTCAACATGCAGCCACAGTGGTAATCTTTCCTAGTTCTACCCTGCATGCAAGATTACCAGGAAAATCTTTCTTTTGTCATCCACCACAGTTGCTTTCCATGGTCTTCCTGGTCTTTTTGTGTTGCTGAACTCACCAGTGCGTTCTTTGTTTTTCTGCACGCACAAAAGATAGCAAATGTCCGGTTGTCACTCCCTCCCACCTCCTTCCCTATCCTGCGTATTGAGATTTCAGGGTAACAAACCGAGGACCCTCCCAATTATCAAAGGGTATTTCACACACTGGGGCTGTTGATTACAGGGGATTGGGATTGAGATTGCCTTTGTTCTGGTTTAACTTGAGGTAGAGACTAGGGAGAACTGAATACCATTGGTGTGTCCTGTTTCTCTACCCCCTCTGCTAAGAGTATACACTTTCAAGTATGCTTCAATGGATTTCAAAGTAAAAGGTTGGTGAAATATGGTGGAAACCCACAAGAGACCATGCTTAACCCAATCCAATGCTTTAAAATGTGATATGAACAGATACGGTAGAGGATTGGAACAGAGGCCATCAGCCCAGAGGACTACTTGCCACCTATGGCCCAGTGAGTGCTGCCTCTGCAGTATTGAGTGTGCTCAGCTCAGTCACAAACCCATCAGGGATATTTAGTGGCTACAGTGCAGCTACAGGTCTATTAAGAGACCTCAGTCAGGCCATTCTGCTAGTGTTTAGTGTCCAGGACACCTGTCTCCAAGGAGACAGTGCACACACACACACGCACACACAAGCGTAAGTTCAAATGCACAGGCATGCACACAAACTTGCAATTGAAAACGTGCTGTACACTCGAACATAAATAGCACACACACACTCACACACACACAAACACACACACACACACACATATACAGTAAATACACTGATAGAAGACCGTTTTCCCCTTTTAGATACAGTAGGCTGCTAGCTCGAAGTGCTGCACTTCGCTTAAAGTTTCCTGGAGTGGAAGGTTTTCTCTATGAAAAAAACATGATGGAAGGTTATGTCTGTGGGCTGGGGGATCGAGTTAGGCTCTCATTTTAAAAAGGATTTGAGCAGAAAACAGTCTGATTCTCTCTTTCTATCTCCATCTCCATCTCTCCCTCTCTCTCTCCCTCTCTCACTCTCTGTCTCCCCTTACCTCTCTCTTTAGACTCTCTGTTTCTTGGTCTGTGAGTAATGCCTTAATGACCAGTAAACAGAGTGTGGATCCTTGTTTTAACAGAATTTAGTGACGACTCAGGGACAACCTGATTAATTCCTGGTTGTGCTCTGTATATAGTTAATAATTTAAAAGCATTAATTGAATGCTTTATTGCTATTAATTAATCAAGATACCATTAACAGCAGGCCTTGTGTGTGTGTGTGTGTGTATTTCCTTTCATGAAATGTATATAGTCGCTATCTTTGTTGTGCATTGAGAAACATAAATTATTCAGGGTAAGTCAATGCCTCTGCGTCTGGCTTGTTTTTCCTGAACGGCATCATTTGGTGTTATTATTAATTCACACGTCTGAGCCGTACAGTACAGTACAGTACAGTACAGTACCGGCCCCAGTGAAGTCCTGAAGGACGAGGCCCGAGCAGAGAGGCGCTGTTAGTCTACACACTGATCTCTGGGGTGGGGTTACGGGACCATGCGCGCATGCACGCACACACACACATATACACACACACACACACACACACACATATATACACGCACGCACACACACACACACACACACACAGCTGTCAAATGGGTCCGTCCACGTTTCTCCCTAAGGCGGATTCTATCTTTAGCTCCTTCCTTACTCTTAACCCCACTATCAATTATTCCCTGGCAGACGCTGTGCTGCCGGGTGGGGGAGGGGTTGTACAGTAACCGTTACTGGACCTGGTCGATGCCAGAGTCTGAGGTTCTCCCTGGCTGCTGATGGGATGTGAGCACACCCTGCTCCAAGCCGCCCAGCTCCTCTGGGCTCCGGCAGGTCCTCAGCCTGGAGGGTGACGCGCCTTAGTCTCTCTCTGCTCTCCCCTCCGTTCATATCCACACGTCAGAGTCTCTCTCTCTGCTCTCCCCTCCGTTCATATCCACACGTCAGAGTCTCTCTCTCTGCTCTCCCCTCCGTTCATATCCACACGTCAGAGGCTGCTTTAATGCTGACTTGTAGAACAGTCGATAGTACTTTGCAACATGTTTGTAGAAGGCAACGCGGACTGACAACTGTGTCTAACGTCGTCTCCGGGGCACGTTCAGTAGCACGAATCTGGGAGAGGATTAGTTAGGGGAGGGCAGGCGTGTTGTTTGAGGGGAGAGGCAGCAGGGGAGGACATTCACAACCCAGAATAAACCAGGCCAGAAAACACAGGCATCACTTAGACATGAAAGGAGGGCCCTGGGAGATAAAACACATTTGTTTTTCCAACTCCACCTCCTCCTCTCCTTCACACACACACACACACACACACTGTACTGTACAAACACACACACACACACACACACACACTGTACTGTACAAACACACACACACTGTACTGTACAAACACACACACACACACACACTGTACTGTACAAACACACACACACACTGTACTGTACAAACACACACACTGTACTGTACAAACACATACACACACTGTACTGTACAAACACACACACACACACACTGTACTGTTCAAACACACACATGTCCCTCTCTTCCCATTCCACCTCTTCTTCCTTGGATAAAGACATCACTGGCGACAGACGGATTTGGAACCCTGCTCCTCCACAATCCTCAGAGTGGACTCCTCCACCCGCCTGGACTTCCCAGAATCCCCCTCTTCCCTCTCCTCTCTCCTCTTCTATCCTTCTGTCCCTCCCAGCTGCACGGACAGTATAATTGCATCTCCCGGCCCTCTGTGTCCACGGTAAAATATGCAGTCCTCCGTCGACGGGGGGCCCGGCAGGCTGAAGCGTCCCCGTGCTGGTTACCACGGTGCTGTGCGCGCTCATTGATCAACCCCCCCCCCCCCTGCATTGTAATTACCTCCAGTACATGTAATACATGTCTCACAGCGTCGCTAACTTCCCCGCCGACACAACAACCCCGTTCTAATTTGCTTTATTACTAAACCATTACTCTTTCTGTTATCCTCCAATGCGGACACATTTGTGCTGTTCTTTGTTGTTGTTTTTCTAATTCATTTGTCTCCCCAGTTTATTTCTTGGTTCTTTCATTTCGCTCGTGTAGATAATATTGCCGCCGGATTTCTCCCGTTATTATGCTCCCTGCAGTGTGTGGGCGTAATGAGGCAAGGCATCACCTAATGAATTCCGCTTGCTTGGCTCTAGTCGGTGGGACTCGATCTGTGGGGATTGCAGTACAACACGGTCGGCCATATTGCATCTGAGTGTCTGGCGGAAGAGTTGAATAAGATGCTGAACACTGAGTTCTTCATAGCCAGCTCCAAGTGTTTTCTCTTGTAGACTGTCAAAGGATTCAGATTTGTTTCACCTCACTTCAGGTTCAGTAGATGTCTTTTTTCTCTCAGATTGAGATTCATATCCTCACCTCTCTGCTGGTGCTGAGTCAGGTACTGCATGTTCCCCCAGCGTGAACTCAGAACTCAGAGCCTCAGCTGTCTAGGAGGCGGCACCAGACTTTTCCCTCCTGGGCGTCTGTTAGAGGAAGTATGGCGACGGTTTCATGTCGAGTCGTGTCATGCTAGCCGCCAGCGATGCTGCAAGACTGCTCACTAAGCAAACCTGGAGTCTCTGAGATAACAGGAACCTGTCACCTTCTCCCCCTTCTCGAACGCCCCAGCACCCCCCCCCCCTCTCTCCTCTCCTTCTCAGTCATTCTCTCTCCTCTCTCTCCCTCTTTCCTCTCTCTCTTTCCGCTCTCTCCCCTGTCCTCTCCCTCTCCCACTTACCCTCCCCCCCCTCTTTCTCTCCCTTCTCTCTCTCTCTCTTCCCCATCTCATGGAACAGCAACACTCAGCTGAGCTTTTTCCCCTTGAGGGCAATATCACACCGTTCTGTCACTTGAATACAGTAGCGGAGCTGTGTGTTCCTGTTTCAGCTGCAGCACACCTCAGGGGGACGTACTTCCTCTCTCTCTCTCCTCTCATGAGCCGGGAGAAGGGAGATGCTCTTTGTTTGAGGGAGATGTAGTCGGCAGTTTGAAAGTCATGAGGCTAGCCTGTGACATAGCCGTTTAGTTCCCACAGTGCCTTGAAACGAGTGGTTTTGGAACAAATGTGCATAAAGGTTTATTTTTCTCACACTGTTTTGTTTGACTATTCAAAAGAAGAGTGGTTCATTTTACTACTCGAGATGGTGGTGCTCAGAGAGCCCCTGCATTTCGTGGCTCTGTGCACGACAACATTGAATGGGTTCTAAATTGGCCCTTCGCCAAGTGTCATGAAAAGCGGTCTGGTAGTTTTTGCATAAACCTAGTCCAAAAAATGTATGGAGGTGAATGGCCGGCTGTGTTATTCAGATCTGCTCCAAAATGTATTGGGTTCTAAGTTAACCCATGCTACACCCCACCACTGAGTTTTGTGAAAATCGATCTCATAGTTTTTGCATCATCCTGCTCACAAACAATCAAACACACGCCACCGAAAGCATTACCTCTCGCCCTGCGCTGTCACTGGGGCAGAGGTAATGAATAATTGTTTTTCAATTGGGAAGGTTCAAATGCTTAACATCTCTTTTTGTCTCCCCCTCCCTCCATCTTTCCCTCCCTCTATCTCTCCCTCCCTCCTCAGATGAGCAGCAAGCGCTCCAGCAGTTTCCGACGGGCCATCGCCAATGGCCGCCGCACACTGCAGCGAGAGATCCTATTGGACGAGACGGGCCTGGGCGTGTACAAGCGCTTTGTGCGCTACGTAGCCTATGAGATCCTGCCCTGTGAGACGGACCGCCGCTGGTACTTCCACCAGAACCGCCTCTGCCCACCGCCCGTCTTCATGGCCATCATCACCATCATCCAGGTGGGAGGACACTGAGGCTACCTTTCAGGCCCGTAGCCGGGGGGGCATGAGGGTCTGGCGCTCTACAGCGACTCTGTTTGGTGTCACGGTCATGGGCTTGAGAGACTCAGGTAGCTGGCTGTCTCTTCCCGATCAACAACTGCTGGGTTGTGTGACGGACCCTCCACAGCAGCGACAGGGGACAAATGGACAATAATGGTGTAATAGGCCTCCAAATTGGGTAAAGATTTGACAAAAATGTGAAATACTTTTTAATTTTTTTTATATAAGACATCTTAAGCTTAAGACTAAGCCTGTCTTAAGACTCTACGAAGTTCTACTAATAAGGCTGCTTTGTTGACCCTGTTGGGGAACCCTCTGGAGACAACCTTCAACCCTTTTAGGTTCCAGGTAGAACCATTTTAACAGGTAGAACCATTTTAACAGCCACAGGTGTCAACCCACTTAGCCCCAACAGTAGAGGAAGTGGTCTAAACCCACCATTGAGAAACAAAGAATGAGTAAAGTGGCTGTATTAGTTTGCTTTCTTGAAATCATTTCAGCTCCCAATTAAGAACTGCAAAAGCAGATCAGTGAGTTCTCTGGTCAACTAAAATGGTATTAATTGGCCGATGACCTAGAGAAAAGGAAAGTGCTGTGCAGTCCTCGGGGACCAGAGACGAATCCCCCAGGGAGTACAGGAACACGCCGCTGATCAGCACAGCTCCATCAGTATCATTCATGAGTAATAATTAATAATTAAGCCAAGTAAGCCTTCAAACCAAATCAAATCAGACTTTATTTATATAGCATCTTTCATGCAGAATTGGAATACAAAGTGCTTAACAATACAATGAAAATACAATAACAAAAGGAAAATACAACAATACAGTGAAAATAAGGAATATAGAAATAAGAAGCATGGTAGAACAGAGAGACCAGTTTACTGTACCACAGTAAAAGAGGGTGGATTAAAATAAAATGCTAAGATAAAAAGGTTTGTTTTAAGATTTATTTGAAAGGTGTTTGCAGATTGTCAGCTCCTCTGGCAGGTTGTGAAAGGCTTGAGAAGGGGGGTTTAGTGGTCTTTAATGACAGCCAGCATATGATAATGGTTGCTGCATTTAAAATCTGTGGAGATGGTGATTCATTACTAATGGAGCTACAGTAATGCAATGACAGCAGATGTGCTTTTGTGTGCGGGGGTTCACTGCCTTTGTCTCAGACCGAGACATATGGGAAACAAGAAAAGAAACATGTTCTTATAGCATGATTTGGAAACAATTGTTTTTTGGCAGGGGCAGTTTCTTGGCTTCCGCGTTAGCCATTTGTATAATTGGGATGTTATAATGATTGTCTCACAATGAATAGATGTGGATGTGAATTCTGTGTATTCTCTCTCTCTCTCTCTCTCTCCCTCCCCTCCCTCCCTCCCTCCCTCCCTCCCTCCCTCCCTCCCTCCCTCCCTCCAGATCATCGTGTTCATGTGTTATGGGATCATGCTGAACAAGTGGGTCCTCCAGACCTACCAGCCAGACTTCATGAAGAGCCCCCTGGTGTACCACCCTGGCCACCGCGCCCAGGTGTGGCGCTTCTTCAGCTACATGTTCATGCACGTCGGGTAGGAGACCAACCTTCCTTGCCACCATCACTTGTGTGTCCTCTCTTTTGGGCGTACTGTAGACACACATAAACACACACACACACACACACACACACCAATCACACCAATCACCTCACTCCACTACTTATGGAAATGTTTTAAATGAAATGATTCATGTGGAAGAGGTGAAGACAGCCATTGATGCCCTGAAAGGAGGAAAAACTTCAGGATTTGATGAATTGACTAATGAAATACTGAAATGCCCCTTGTTCACGGAACTTATTTTTGTTTTGTTTCTTTTTTGTTTTGAAAATGGGACTATTCCATCAGTATGGTACAAATCTATTGTGAGTCCAATACCGAAATCTTAAAAAAATGACCCAACAATACCCTCAAATTATATCAATTTGATCATAGGGTATTTGCACTTGCAGAATATTTAGAGAAAGCTTGGGACAAACAAAGAAAGAGAAATTATATGTGATGCATTTGTTTTGGATTCTAACGAAAGACTGTTATTTTTTTTATGTTATTGTTTGGTGTACATTGCGTAGCTTACAAACCGTGAGAAGTGTATGTGATATAGTTAATTATTGTTTATTGTTTATGGTGTCTTATAATTCCATAAGGGATGGGTCCTCGGACATGACACGAAAATAAACTTTCATTCATTCATTCATTCATTCATTCATTCATTCATTCATTCACACACACACACTGATAAAACCGTGTGTCATCATAGCAGTTGATCTCCGTTGGCATGTAATGAGATGTATAGAATTGATGGCCGCCTGTAGATCACTACTGTAGAATGATGAACGGTGGAACAGCATTGACTTTGATAGTCATCATGCATTATTCATACTGTAACTCAGTCATTTAACACCAGCGTTGTCTCCTCCCCTCTTCTTCCCTCCCCTCTCCTCTCCTCCTTTACCCTCTCTTTTACTCCTCTCCTCTCTACTCCTCTACTTCCTCTCCTCCCTTACCCTCTCCTCTCCTCTCTACTCCTCTACTTCCTCTCCTCCCTTACCCTCTCCTCTCCTCTCTACTCCTCTACTTCCTCTCCTCCCTTCCCCTCTCCTCTCTACTCCTCTACTTCCTCTCCTCCCTTCCCCTCTCCTCTCTACTCCTCTACTTCCTCTCCTCCCTTCCCCTCTCCTCTCTACTCCTCTACTTCCTCTCCTCCCTTCCCCTCTCCTCTCTACTCCTCTACTTCCTCTCCTCCCTTACCCTCTCCTCCCTACTCCTCTACTTCCTCTCCTCCCTTCCCCTCTCCTCTCCTCCCTACTCCTCTACTTCCTCTCCTCCCTTCCCCTCTCCTCTCCTCCCTACTCCTCTACTTCCTCTCTCCCTTCCCCTCTCCTCACTACTCCTCTACTTTCCTCTTCTCCCTTCCCCTCTCCTCTCCCCTCCTCTCTACTCCTCAACTTTCCTCCCCTCCCTTCCCCTCTCCTCTCCTCTCTACTCCTCAACTTTCCCCCCCTCCCTTCCCCTCTCCTCTCCTCTCTTCTCCTCAACTTTCCTCCCCTCCCCTCCTCCTCTCCTCTCCTCCTCCTCTCAGGCTGGAGCAACTGGGCTTCAACGCTCTGCTCCAGCTGATGATCGGCGTTCCCCTGGAGATGGTCCACGGCATCCTCCGGATCAGCCTGCTCTACATGGCTGGGGTGGTGGCAGGTGAGCTGGTCATACTGGACCACCGCTTCGTTGGTGGCTGCTGAGCGTTGCTTTTGTTAGTTCAGTATGTAGGCCTACTGGGACGAGGTCTGCCGGGAGCGGTCGGACTCTGTGGTGGTATTACTGTGTGTTAGTAAGGTGAGGCCCAGTGTTGGTGGTGTTTCTGTGTGTTAGTAAGGTGAGGCCCAGTGTTGGTGGTATTTCTGTGTGTTAGTAAGGTGAGGCCCAGTGTTGGTGGTATTATTGTGTGTTAGTAAGGTGAGGCCCAGTGTTGGTGGTATTACTGTGTGTTAGTAAGGTGAGGCCCAGTGTTGGTGGTGTTACTGTGTGTTAGTAAGGTGAGGCCCAGTGTTGGTGGTATTATTGTGTGTTAGTAAGGTGAGGCCCAGTGTTGGTGGTATTACTGTGTGTTAGTGAGGTGAGGCCCAGTGTTGGTGGTATTACTGTGTTAGTAAGGTGAGGCCCAGTGTTGGTGGTATTACTGTGTGTTAGTGAGGTGAGGCCCAGTGTTGGTGGTATTACTGTGTTAGTAAGGTGAGGCCCAGTGTTGGTGGTATTACTGTGTGTTAGTGAGGTGAGGCCCAGTGTTGGTGGTATTACTGTGTTAGTAAGGTGAGGCCCAGTGTTGGTGGTATTACTGTGTGTTAGTAAGGTGAGGCCCAGTGTTGGTGGTATTACTGGGTGTTAGTAAGGTGAGGCCCAGTGTTGGTGGTATTACTGTGTGTTAGTAAGGTGAGGCCCAGTGTTGGTGGTATTACTGTGTGTTAGTAAGGTGAGGCCCAGTGTTGGTGGTATTACTGTGTTAGTAAGGTGAGGCCCAGTGTTGGTGGTATTACTGTGTGTTAGTAAGGTGAGGCCCAGTGTTGGTGGTATTAATGTGTGTTAGTAAGGTGAGGCCCAGTGTTGGTGGTATTTCTGTGTGTTAGTAAGGTGAGGCCCAGTGTTGGTGGTATTACTGTGTGTTAGTAAGGTGAGGCCCAGTGTTGGTGGTATTAAGGTGTTAGTAAGGTGAGGCCTAGTGTTGGTGGTATTAAGGTGTTAGTAAGGTGAGGCCCAGTGTTGGTGGTATTACTGGGTGTTAGTAAGGTGAGGCCCAGTGTTGGTGGTATTAATGTGTGTTAGTAAGGTGAGGCCCAGTGTTGGTGGTATTAATGGTGTTAGTAAGGTGAGGCCCAGTGTTGGTGGTATTACTGTGTGTTAGTAAGGTGAGGCCCAGTGTTGGTGGTATTACTGTGTTAGTAAGGTGAGGCCCAGTGTTGGTGGTATTACTGTGTGTTAGTAAGGTGAGGCCCAGTGTTGGTGGTATTTCTGTGTGTTAGTAAGGTGAGGCCCAGTGTTGGTGGTATTACTGTGTTAGTAAGGTGAGGCCCAGTGTTGGTAGTATTAGTGTGTGTTAGTAAGGTGAGGCCCAGTGTTGGTGGTATTACTGTGTGTTAGTAAGGTGAGGCCCAGTGTTGGTGGTATTATTGTGTGTTAGTAAGGTGAGGCCCAGTGTTGGTGGTATTACTGGGTGTTAGTAAGGTGAGGCCCAGTGTTGGTGGTATAACTGTGTGTTAGTAAGGTGAGGCCCAGTGTTGGTGGTATTAATGGTGTTAGTAAGGTGAGGCCCAGTGTTGGTGGTATTACTGTGTGTTAGTAAGGTGAGGCCCAGTGTTGGTGGTATTACTGTGTGTTAGTAAGGTGAGGCCCAGTGTTGGTGGTATTAATGGTGTTAGTAAGGTGAGGCCCAGTGTTGGTGGTATTACTGGGTGTTAGTAAGGTGAGGCCCAGTGTTGGTGGTATTACTGTGTGTTAGTAAGGTGAGGCCCAGTGTTGGTGGTATTAATGGTGTTAGTAAGGTGAGGCCCAGTGTTGGTGGTATTATTGTGTGTTAGTAAGGTGAGGCCCAGTGTTGGTGGTATTTCTGTGTGTTAGTAAGGTGAGGCCCAGTGTTGGTGGTATTACTGTGTTAGTAAGGTGAGGCCCAGTGTTGGTGGTATTACTGTGTGTTAGTAAGGTGAGGCCCAGTGTTGGTGGTATTACTGTGTGTTAGTAAGGTGAGGCCTAGTGTTGGTGGTATTACTGTGTGTTAGTCAGGTGAGGCCCAGTGTTGAGGTATAACTGTGTGTTAGTGAGGTGAGGCCCAGTGTTGGTGGTATTTCTGTGTGTTAGTAAGGTGAGGCCCAGTGTTGGTGGTATTACTGTGTGTTAGTAAGGTGAGGCCCAGTGTTGGTGGTATTACTGTGTGTTAGTAAGGTGAGGCCCAGTGTTGGTGGTATTACTGTGTGTTACTGTAGTAAGGTGAGGCCCAGTGTTGGTGGTATTACTGGGTGTTAGTAAGGTGAGGCCCAGTGTTGGTGGGGGTGGTTTTTGTATGTGTTGTTGACAGTACTGCTTAGTAGATGGAACATGTGTGTTAGTGTGATAGTAATACTGTTACAGGAGGAGTACCCCTTGAGGGGGATAGTATTTTGTGGTGCAGTTTAGATGTGTTAGTGCGGTGGGTGAGTGTCAGTTTGTTCTGTTTTTAATTTATGTGTTGGTTCTAGTATTGCTTAGTTGAAGCAGGATTTTGCCGTGGCATTTCGATGTGTGTTCATTATGTGAGTAGTGCTGTGGTGTGTCAGCACTTTGGCTCAGAAGTGCGCCGGTCCAGAAATCTTCTAATGAAAGGTGCACTTTGAGCAATGTGTTTTTTAGAAGGAGAAAAGGTTTTTAGTACAGTAGGACTCTGTCTTGGTGTGACAGGTCATATATGAAGCTACATGTAGCAAGGTCCTGTAGGCGTGGCTGGCACTTGTAAGTCGCTACTCCTGCACAGGCAACACTGTGTTTATTTAGTGTTCATGCAGTTCGAAGCCCAACACATACACACACACTCATTGTTTGCATATAGACACGAACCAGCTGGTGTGCCATACAAACGCACACAGGGAGAACCAATCAAATTCCACTTGGTGACGGGAGACCTTTGAATCCACTCTGATTGGGCGAGAAGGTTTCTGCTTTCGGCTCCCATTTTGCGCCAGGCCGCCCCCGCATCTCGGGTAACCGTAGTGACGGGCGACCCGAAAGCCTCGTCGTCTGTCTCTCGTCTGGACTTGGCATCACTCTCTCTCCGGATGTCGCTCATCACTGACCCCCTGTGATCTGATTACTGTCATGGGCGCCAGGCCCAATTCAAACCGATTTCCGGTTCATATTAACGGCAACTTGATTTGACAGTTTTTTCTGTCAAAATAACAATATGGGGACAACCACTAACTCTCCATGCATTAACCCCAATTTCTTTATCACCCCCCCCCCCCCCCTTTTCTTTAGTTTTGTCCTGTTGTCCCATGACGGTGGAAATGATCTTTGTGTGTTGCGGTCAGGCCAACGATGTGAAGCACAGGCGCTTACAGGGGAGGTGTGTGGAGAGTATGGGCAGGCTTTTACTTCGAAGTGAGAGGTCGACAGGGTCAAATACTCCCGGCTTTGGGCAAGGCGGGAGGGTAGAATAGACGATACCAAGCGCTGCCCCCCCCCCCCCCCCCCCCAACACCATACTTTGTAGAGCGTTTTTTGACTTGAAAGTGGAGCTTCTAGCGGATGAAGAGAGGCTTTCTGGTGTCCCCCGCCTGGAGTGTCCCTGTGGACGTGCAGCCTGGCTGCTCTCTCATGCTGCTCTCTCCAGCTTTACAAGATATGAGTTATGAAATCAGCCCTTTCACAGCGGCGGCTTGCATACTCCGGCTGTCTGGGTGATGATAATAATCATATCCTTTCGTCTGTGCTTTTTATGGGTTATTATTGCATTACTCTGTCTGTGTCTGTGTGTGTGTGTGTGTGTGTGCGTGTGTGTGTACGTGTGTGTGTGTGAGAGAGAGAGGGAGAGAGAGAGAGGGTGTGTCCCCCTCCCAACCTCAAAGAAAGCTACCCCGGTATTCCACTTTGAATTAAATTCTGTTCCAGTGTGCTCCCTTCTGTCAGTGTCTGTGTTTTGTGGATGATAGTAATTGCCCAGGCACTCAGATTACTTGCTGAAGCTCACTGTTTCTCTCCTTTCTCTATTTTATATCCCCGCCCACATCTCATGTTTATATTCATGGCCGCCGTGCTCACGAGTTCAATTACTGTGTGTCAGGATCGGTTTGTGGAGCAGCAGAGCTCTCTGGGCTTAGTCCTGCTCTGCACTGGCTCACACAGACCTGCTGCAGGTACGCTCTGTGTGTGTGTGTGTGTGTGCGTGTGCGTGTGCGTGCATGCTCCGAAATTCCTATTGAAAACTGTCACCCTGTAGTCAAAAAAAGGTATAGTTGACTGAATCGTGCAAATAAATATTGCCAAATGCCTTCATGTGGGATCCTCCGCCTGAGAGCCAGGCTGGGAACTCACTTCCAGCAGAAACAATAGGAAGGTTCAACATCCTGTGCGGCTGACACCAGGTAGATCCGTTTCCTGTGTGGAATGTTCATGATGGCAGCTCTCTGATGATGGCAGCTCTCTGTCTGCTGTCTATCTGCTGCCCAGTTTCTTAAAATCCAACAAAAATAATCTGCTAGGTTAGATACACCATTAGCAAATATATAGCAGCCTATTTGGATATTAGGTAGTGTGGTACAAGAGAAGCAGTGGGTCTAGACAGACCAATCATACCCTCCCATGTTACCCAGAATACTGGTTTATCCCATAGTTTGCCAATAAATACATCCACTCTAGCAATAGCAGGAAATAAGGTTTTCATTTGATGCCGATTCCCCATTCTAATAATGCGTGAGTCCATCACTGAGGAGAGTTTTAATGACTTAGTTTCAGTAGCTGCTTTCTTCTTCCGAGCATCCAGTTGTCAGTGTGCTCAACTTTTAAAAAGCCTGTGGCAATGATTGCAATCCACAAAGCCGTTGAATCAGGGTGTTTTTGTCCTCGTTTCCTAAAATATTTTTCACAAACTCTCTATGCATCACACTTGCACAACTGATGAAATGGAATCATCCTTCCTTTGTGCTTGATTTGCAGGAGAGTGCAGTCTGGTTAAAGGGGAACGGTTCTGGTATGGGACGTGTCCTGGAGCACGCCTCAGATTCACATGAGCAACACACACTTCCACCTCCTTCTGCTGTTACAAGGACAGAGGCCAACACTGTGGGAGCACAGTCAGCCAATCCAGCCCCGGGCAAGAGAAGGAGAGAGAGAGAGAGATGGAGAGATGGAGGAGAGGAGTAGAACAGGAGGGAGAGGGAGTAGCAGAGAGCAGAAGGCTATAAATCACCCCCGGAGCCAGAGAGGTGAGTCAGGCCATGACTCTCTGACTTGGTCCTGACACATTCCCCTCCATTCTGCCTCTTATATTCATGGCTTTAATATTCACCGTGGTTTGGTTGGGCCATGTTGAATCAGTGAGGAGCCTGGCAAGGGTGGAGGCACTTTTAAGACTCCTCTGGCTGTAATATTGACTTTACCTCTGCTTAGTGAATGACAATTAGATTTCCTGCTCTTTAAGAAATGTACTTTAGTGCCTTGTATACGCTTGGTTTCCACTGGCACTCCACAGCATTGTAGCATTATAGGCTCTAAGAGCACTGTTTATGAGTATGCCAGTCCGGCCGTCGTCCCAGAACACAAGCCTGGCGTTGTATAGGTTAGCGAGTCTGGCCCCGGGGCCTCAGTAACGCCTTAACCCAGTGAGCCACCGGGCCGCCCAGGAATCCCTACTTTGAATGGAAGTACCAGCAGCTCGTCCACTGGTTTAGTGGGTGGGATCAGTACTTGGGTGATCAGACAGACATGTTGTGCTAGTACTGTATACTCCTCACATGCTAGTACTGTATACTCCTCACATGCTAGTACTGTATACTCCTCACATGCTAGTACTGTATACTCCTCACATTCTAGTACTGTATACTCCTCACATGCTAGTACTGTATACTCCTCACATGCTAGTACTGTATACTCCTCACATGCTAGTACTGTATACTCCTCACATGCTAGTACTGTATACTCCTCACATTCTAGTACTGTATACTCCTCACATGCTAGTACTGTATACTCCTCACATTCTAGTACTGTATACTCCTCACATGCTAGTACTGTATACTCCTCACATGCTAGTACTGTATACTCCTCACATGCTAGTACTGTATACTCCTCACATGCTAGTACTGTATACTCCTCACATGCTAGTACTGTATACTCCTCACATTCTAGTACTGTATACTCCTCACATGCTAGTACTGTATACTCCTCACATGCTAGTACTGTATACTCCTCACATTCTAGTACTGTATACTCCTCACATGCTAGTACTGTATACTCCTCACATTCTAGTACTGTATACTCCTCACATGCTAGTACTGTATACTCCTCACATGATAGTACTGTATACTCCTCACATGCTAGTACTGTATACTCCTCACATGCTAGTATTGTATACTCCTCACATGCTAGTACTGTATACTCCTCACATTCTAGTACTGTATACTCCTCACATGCTAGTACTGTATATTCCTCACATGCTAGTACTGTATACTCCTCACATGCTAGTACTGTATACTCCTCACATGCTAGTACTGTATACTCCTCACATGCTAGTACTGTATACTCCTCACATGCTAGTACTGTATACTCCTCACATGCTCGTACTGTATACTCCTCACATGCTAGTATTGTATACTCCTCACATGCTAGTACTGTATACTCCTCACATTCTAGTACTGTATACTCCTCACATGCTAGTACTGTATACTCCTCACATGCTAGTACTGTATACTCCTCACATGCTAGTACTGTATACTCCTCACATGCTAGTACTGTACACTCCTCACATGCTAGTACTGTATACTCCTCACATGCTAGTACTGTATACTCCTCACATGCTAGTACTGTATACTTCTCACATGCTAGTACTGTATACTCCTCACATTCTAGTACTGTATACTCCTCACATGCTAGTACTGTATACTCCTCACATTCTAGTACTGTATACTCCTCACATGCTAGTACTGTATACTCCTCACATGATAGTACTGTATACTCCTCACATGCTAGTACTGTATACTCCTCACATGCTAGTATTGTATACTCCTCACATGCTAGTACTGTATACTCCTCACATTCTAGTACTGTATACTCCTCACATGCTAGTACTGTATATTCCTCACATGCTAGTACTGTATACTCCTCACATGCTAGTACTGTATACTCCTCACATGCTAGTACTGTATACTCCTCACATGCTAGTACTGTATACTCCTCACATGCTCGTACTGTATACTCCTCACATGCTAGTACTGTATACTCCTCACATTCTAGTACTGTATACTCCTCACATGCTAGTACTGTATACTCCTCACATGCTAGTACTGTATACTCCTCACATGCTAGTACTGTATACTCCTCACATGCTAGTATTGTATACTCCTCACATTCTAGTACTGTATACTCCTCACATGCCAGGGATTTTGAGTAGCCAAAGGTAAAAAGAAGGAATCATCAGAGAATGTGCAATTCACATTCTGCCCAGAACCACTGAACCAGAACCACTGAACCTGAACCAGAACCACTGAACCAGAACCACTGAACCAGAACCGCTGCTACACTGGGAGCCAAAGTGAAGCTAAAATTCCATAGAAGTGGCTCCTGAGTGCTGTTGCAAGCCATGTGTGTGAGACTTCCTTCTTTCAAGGTTCCTTGTCTTGGGCTTAGTGTTGTGTTGCGCTTAGTGTTGTGTTGGGCTTAGTGTTGTGTTGGGTTTAGTGTTGTGTTGGGCTTAGTGTTGTGTTGGGCTTAGTGTTGTGTTGGGCTTAGTGTTGTGTTGGGCTTAGTGTTGTGTTGGGTTTAGTGTTGTGTTGGGTTTAGTGTTGTGTTGGGCTTAGTGTTGTGTTGGGCTTTGTGTTGTGTTGGGCTTAGTGTTGTGTTGGGCTTAGTGTTGTGTTGGGCTTAGTGTTGTGTTGGGTTTAGTGTTGTGTTGGGCTTAGTGTTGTGTTGGGTTTAGTGTTGTGTTGGGCTTAGTGTTGTGTTGGGCTTAGTGTTGTGTTGGGCTTAGTGTTGTGTTGGGCTTCGTGTTGTGTTGGGCTTAGTGTTGTGTTGGGCTTAGTGTTGTGTTGGGCTTAGTGTTGTGTTGGGCTTAGTGTTGTGTTGTGTTGGGCTTAGTGTTGTGTTGGGCTTAGTGTTGTGTTGGGCTTAGTGTTGTGTTGGGTTAGTGTTGTGTTGGGCTTAGTGTTGTGTTGTGTTGGGCTTAGTGTTGTGTTGGGCTTAGTGTTGTGTTGGGCTTCGTGTTGGAGTGTGGATTCTCTCTTCCCGGCCCTCTCTGTGTGCCAGTGTGTTCCAGCTCCTTTTGCTTCACTAAAGCTAATTCAGTTCAAGGTTGCTACTCCAGACCCCCCCTCCTCGTGCAGACACTTCAAAACCACCTTGTGTGTGGGAGTAATCATGTTTGGTTGCTTGGTTATATTTGGAAATACAACCCTTATTGTGATCCAAGGTCGTTTTTGTGCCTTTTGCTGAAAAGCAATCGTGACCGAGAATCGGATCAGCCATGACGAGAATCCACTAGAAAACAGTAGAGACACATTCCCTGAATAACACCACACACACGCGCGCACGCACGCATACACACACACACACACACACACACACATGTACACACACATACACACGCACACACACACACACACAAACATGTCACATACACATTAACCACACCACTTACAGACTCACACACACACACACTAACCACACATACAATAGACACACACAGAGGAAGAATGTGGTATGTCTGGGCTGTGAGACGCTGGGTGTGGCGTGTGTGAGCGGTCTCCTCTGTCATCGGCTCTGAGGATGCGGCCGCAGGAGGCGATCGATTTCCCCCTCATGCCCCCGGGAAACATCATTATCATATTTACTCCTGCCTTGGCAAATTTGGACAGAGTGCTCATCTGTGATAAAAGAAACTGAATCGGTCCCAGTGTGGAGACCAAGGTCAAGGCATCTTTGTACCGGGCTGTTTAAGCACAGGGGGGGGGGGGTGAAATTGAGGAATTTGATCTGCCCCTGTGGGGATGACGCTGGGCGTTGGGCAGGCAGTCTGTCAGGCAGATGTAGTTGTGGCAGGTTTTTTTTTGTCTGGTGGACTGGGCCAGGGAACGCGTGTGTCATGTTGATGCCGCGTGTTTTGACTGCCAGGATGTGTTATTGACCTGCTGCTGCGTCTCCTGTCCGGCTGCTTCCAATACTCCAGCGGTATGTTTTGACTGCGGTGTCGGCGAAGCACAGATCTGAGCGTCGGCTCTCGTATCCCTCTCACTGTGTTCCCTCAGGACTCTCATTGTGGATCTGAGGCCGAGTCGGAGGCTTTCTGTTTTTTAAGGTCACTCAGCGGTGACGGACGTGTCACTCTCCCCGCACCGCGCCGGGGCAGATATGGATGGAGCGTGGGGGACTGGAGGAGGACTGATCGTAGGCCCCGGTTCCTCTCTCCCTGAGGAACGGCCAGGAAGAGGACGAGGATATTTCCTCCCATCTTTTTGCCCGTGAAGGAACAGAGGAGGAGCTGCCGGCCGGCCACAAATGAGGCGTTCATCTCGTTTCCTTCCCAGACTGACGGGGAACATTATGGTTCAAATGAGTCTCCAAAATGGACGCCATGCCAGTAAATTACCTTTTGGAGTTATGAGCATAGCAAATAGAGAACGGGGAGAAGTAGACAGAAAGGCATGTGACAGATGGCTAGTCTCCAGATGTGTCACCCTCACCGTCCTCTCCAACAACCTGCACGGGAGCTACGTAACAGTCTCTGCGTCCAGTACTTGTCCTGCTGTCTGTCTCTTCACAGCTTCTGCATATCCACCCAGGAAGACTAGTTGCTACTTTGTGGCAACTAATGGGGATCCAAAATAAACAAAATATCTGTTGGGTGTAGGACCAAAACTGTAGTTAGTCTTTTGCATGTCATCACACTAACCATATTAGGGTTAGGAAGATGACAAGAATATGGTGAGGCTCCATGTTTACTTTAACTCTGGCCATATTTCATTTCTGCCTCCCCTGATGCAATTAAAACTTTGTTGTGATGTCATGTCATTGTGTAAACGACATTGTGGTCTTGTCATGTGTAACTGTTTTTCCCCTGGTAAATGGATGTTGACTTCAGAATGAGAGGATACTTACCCAGGAACTTGTACTCTGACTCTTCCCTCAACCTGTGAACACTGTGCTGATGAATCTGTGTCTTGTTAGAGTGTCAGTTTCACTTTACCTGGGGTGTTTGTAAGCAGGAGGATCAGTGCTTCTGTCAGTTACCCCCCTCCTCCTCAGGACAGGAGACACTGACATGCCAGCCTGCAACCCCTCCATCATCAGCCTCTCTCTTTCTCCCCTCCTCTTTCTCTCTCTCTGATCTCTCTCTCCCCTACACACAAGTACGCACACACACTCACTCTCTCTCTCTGTCTTTTCTTTCTCAAACGATCTACCCCACCCCTCTCTCTCTCTCTCTCTCTCCACAACTCTCTCCATCACACTCTGTCCATCCCTTCTTATTTGTGCTTGGTAAGTAAATCTGATCAGGCATTTCCCAGTTTATTATCCAGGCCTGGCCGGGACAGCCTTGTGAGTGTGAGCAGTAGAGTGCTGACTACAGCACATCTTGGTGCAGGGGCAGGAGATTTAATGCTTACGGGATAGATCTGCGCCAAGTGAAGGCGTACGACTAGGGCGACCTCAACTTATAAAAGGAAACACTCCTCTTGGGGAATAGAAATAACCTCCATCTTAAAAGAACCCTGAAAGGGAGACATTTTTTCCCAAGCACCTACTGTACAAATGATCTCTTGAGCTGAGGTGAAAGCATGTTGGCCTCTGTTTGGGAGAGTTGTACATTTTTACAGTGCAGGGTGATTGATTGAATGGGACTTGATTTGAGTGACTCTAAAGCAGGGGCATATAATGTCTGATTGCTGTGGGATGTGGAAGAGGAGGCCGGCCTCCGAGCGCAGTTGGGGTGCTGGTAAAACCACGCTGACAAAAGTGGGAAGCGGCTGTCTTTCATGTGAAGTGATTTCATGGATTGGTATTAATAAAAATACTTAATTTCCTTTGCTCAAACTAGTATTTTGAATAGTATTGTATTCTATTTAACTGTATGAATCACTTTGAATCCATTTTTCTTTCTAGACACGCAATGTCCTGGAGGTTCATGTGACGCTCCACGTGACGTGTCCGTTTGTAGCATGAAATTTACATTGACATTTGAGGTCATCCAGAAAGTGTTCATGGGACTTGAGGATCAGAAGATGTCTCTAAAGGTCCATATATAATACATTTTATTATTTTATTATTATTTAAAAAATTGTTTAAAAATAATCAAATTAATGTTTTGGATTGAACTGTTATAGTTGATTAAATAGAAGGTGTTTTTTAATTCCAGAAAACTCAATTAAATTGTAACAAAATTAAGTAATTTTATTAGGTAAATCCAATTAAACATTTTTACATTGCACGCCTTGCAGATGTCAAATTTTGTGTTTCATTCCTTTCACATTGAAAGACTTCTGCTACCAACCCCTAAACTGAACTATAATTGTTCAGCGTTGAGTTTGACTTTCCTGATGTGACTGTCGTGAGCCAACAGAGTGCGTGAATCACATGAATAAATCACCACTCATTGTCCTTGCCGTGTCCCTCCCTAATTCACTTATTGACCGACCAATCAGGGGATGCTGCTGGGCATTTTAATGTGCCCTGAGTCTCCTCCGAAGGCTCCCTTGGTGCCTGTGTTGATGTCAAGTGACACGAGGTTTAGAAACAGGTTTCGCTTCAATTCTCTCTTGCCACTGTCCACGTATATTATCCATTAACTTCGATGTGTTGTTCGACAAGAGTGCTTGAATCGCATTCCTCTTCCACAGGAAACAGCAGTAACCTTTAAACGAGCAAAGCATAACCTCAGGCCAGTGTAGGTTTCGACATGCACTATAAAGTGAGAGGTGTACGCAGAGGGATGATTTGCGGATAAGAACGATTTCTTATTGCAGTATCTACAGTGCTACACTGTAGTCCGGTTGGCAGTTTATCCCCTGGAGTGGTTTTAGGGGAATATCGCCTCAGGGTTCTATTAAACTGTGGTGGATCAGCCCCAGTTGGAGCCTCGTCCAGGAGCAGCTAAACTGTGCTATGGTCAGACCATTACTGCTCCCAGGCAAGCTTTGACTGGCCTGTATTCATCTTGAGTTGACAGCCAGTGATAGTTCAGTTTAAACAGCAAGAGGAGAAATATAGTCAATGTATGCAGCCCCTTTCTCCATATGTACTGTACAGTGGGAGTCTTGCAAACCATGATCATTTATACCGTCAACAGTGCCATGTACAGAATGTGTACAGTATATGCATACACACACTCACTCACACACACATACACACACACGCAACAACATACACACATTCACTCAAAAGAGCAGAGCAAAGTTGATTATGCCTCCAGAATACCGAACAATAAATATCTGAATGGCAAACTGCCAACTCTGCGCAGAAATAAACAATCTGTGGCCTCATGTCTGCGGCTTCTGCTGAGTGAGATATCCCTAAATCTTCAATCCCCCACAAGCAGGAAGGAGCAGATGACAGGCTCACTTTAATATTCATATCTAGAGCCCTTTAACCAAAGCTGTGCTATTGGAGGAGGAGAAGGAAGAAGTAGCTGGAACACTTCTATCCTCCCCGAGGAGCCCTCGCCTTCACCTTCCTCTCAGCCCAGGGTCTCTCTCCTTCCTCTCTCTCTCGCGGATGGTACATTCCCTCCCCCTCTCTCTCACGGATGGTACATTCCCATCACTGATTAGTGCCTGCTGTGTGTCGAGGTGCTAGTGCTAACTAAGATGCTGCCTAGTGTCATGACAGCTCACCGTTCTGCTGCTAAAAATGGCATGGTGTTAGAAGGACCGTTCATCATCTTCGCTGTGATACGACTGGGGAAGTTATGTCCTTTCATGGAAGCTAATTCATAGCATGGTTTCTTCAGTAAATTGACTTCAGAAACTGTCAAAGAGTCCCTCCAGTTTTATCTGGAAACATACTTTGAAAAGGTCCATCGATGGAGAGATTTCTCCTGTCAGTTAATTCTGCACTGATTGAATCATATCAGCTCTATTTGGGAGGATTTGGCGCTGAATGAAAACCTTTGAGAGCTGTTTTGTGTGAAAGTTCCACAGATTTAATTTTTCTGTTCACTCTGAAGAGATCAGAGAGCGCATACGCCACTAGGTTTAATTGCAATTTCTTGGAACCGCAAAAAAATGGGGCAGCATGAATCTTCACACACATTTAGCTGCTGTGTCTACTTTATGAACCCCCAGATCCCCCGTGAATCCATGTGAAAGAGACTTGTACGTGTTGGAGACGTGGATGAACGACTCGGGCAACACACTCTCTTTACCATCTGTCATTCCATGATCATCACTGCCAACACCGACAAGGCAATCCCTGTCCTCGCTACTACACACACAAACATTTTATTTTTATTTTTTTTAAATAGACTGCGAACACACACATGCAGACACGCACATACACATACAGTACAAACACACACACACACACACACACAGAAAGACACCTCTCACACGCCTGTACGAATGCACAGGCACATACATACACACACACACGCCTCAACTCTCTCTCTCTCTCTCACACACACACACCCACACACACACACAGACTTGTACAAACACCCACCCACATAATATGAATGTACCATGGATTATACTGCAGATCTGAGATGGCCATGTTAGCATGTGCCTGCTGTGAGGGCGCAGACTCGGGTGAGTCCGAACGCCGTGGGGGAGAACGGCAGCGGTGGTGCATGGGACTACGCACGGAGCGGCGGGAGACCCGGAGGAGGCCGAGGACGCTGGTCACTCACCAGTCATAATCTTTGCGTCACAGGCGAGAGGAAATTGAATAGAGAAAGCATTGTGGTAGCTGCCTTTTAAGGCTGGTATGTACTGTATGTGTGACTGAGCGTAGATAATATGTATGTGAGTGAACAAGCTTTATGGTGGTGACCTTTAAGTGTTTAATTGTTGTGGGGGCTATTAGATTGACTCCTGTATGTTGGTGCGTGCGTTTGTACGTCCGTCACGCTTGTACCAGAGCCCACCACCCACCTGGGGACGCTCGACACAATTAATTTGTCCCATTGCCAAGTACATTTTGCTTTGTACATAAGTACTGTACTATGTACTATGTACTATGCGTGATGTCTCAGTAGAAGCATAGTCTATTCTACTCTGGAGCCCGTCTGCTTTGTAAAGCCACCAGGTTCAGAGCTTGAGGTGTTATTGTTCAAAATGTTAGGATTCTCATAGGTTACTATCAAAGTTAGGTGCATTGTGGGTACAATTATCATTAGTTATTGTCGTTATATTGACAACATAGATCAGGTGACTCTTATTTAGGCAGTTTGACCATGTTGGATAGATAAGAGATGGCTAGGTCATATATGTGTGCAATAAAGTTAGTCATGCCATTAGATCTTTAGTCTGTGGGATTTGGTCATAGAATGCAGATCTGTGCGCTCTACTTCTGTGATCACTGATTGGCTTGTGCTTCAGGTGTTATGAGGATCTCTGAATAGTACGGGCGTTCTGAAGCCCAGCTCTGCATAGCTCCTGGATGTTATGGGGATCCACGGTTATTAGCTGACAATATGCTTTTAACATTTCATTCAACAACTGCACATGCTGACAACATGCATCATGGGTAGGGGACGACAGGTGCACTGTGCACTTGTTTAAAGGTACTGTTCTCCGGTCGAAAGCTGTAATTTTACACTGCCATTGCCTTGTGCACAGTGTAGAGCAGGGTCTGTGTGTGTGAATGTGTGTGTGTGTCTTTGCGTGTGTGTGTGATATAAGAAGGAGGGTAAGTGAAGGTCAGTTGATGCAACCCAGACAAACCCAGACAGACAGTCAGGTAGATTTTCAGGGCAGGTTTTCAGGAGTGCTTGGAGGAAGGTGACTGGAGCTGCTGCTGCGTGATGAGTAATCTAACCCTGCCTTTGCTGTCTTTTGCTCCCCTCCTCTCCTCTGTTTTCAACTCTCTCTCTCTTTCCCTCCCTCTCTCTCTCACGACACTCCCCCTTCCTCTCTGTTCTCCCTGTGCGTGCGTTGCACCTACCCTCTCCCTCAATCCCTCTCACTCCACTACCCCCTCTCTCTACCCCCCTCTCTCTATCTCACTCTCTCCCTAACCTTCCCTCTCTATCTCCCTCTCTCTCCCTAACCCTCCCTCTCTATCTCCCTCTCTTTCTCCCTAACCCTCCCTCTCTATCTCCCTCTCTCTCCCTAACCCTCCATCTCCCTCTCTCTCCCTAACCCTCCCTCTCTATCTCCCTCTCTCTCTCCCTAACCCTCCCTCTCTATCTCCCTCTCACTCTCTCCCTAACTCCCTCCCTCTCTATCTCACTCTCTCCCTAACCCTCCCTCTCTATCTCCCTCTCTCCCTAACCCTCCCTCTCTATCTCCCTCTCTCTCCCTAACCCTCCCTCTCTATCTCCCTCTCTCTCTCCCTAACCCTCCCTCTCTATCTCTCTCTCTCTCCCTAACCCTCCCTCTCCATCTCACTCTCTCCCTAACCCTCCCTCTCTATCTCCCTCTCTCCCTAACCCTCCCTCTCTATCTCCCTAACCCTCCCTCTCTATCTCCCTCTCTCCCTAACCCTCCCTCTCTATCTCACTCTCTCCCTAACCCTCCCTCTCTATCTCCCTCTCTTTCTCCCTAACCCTCCCTCTCTATCTCACTCTCTCCCTAACCCTCCCTCTCTCTCCCTAACCCTCCCTCTCTATCTCCCTCTCTCTCTCCCTAACCCTCCCTCTCTACCTCCCTCTCTATCTCCCTCTCACTCTCTCCCTAACTCCCTCCCTCTGTATCTCACTCTCCATCTCTATCTCCCTCTCGCCCTCTCTCTCTATCTCCCTCTCGCCCTCTCTCTCTATCTCCCTCTCGCCCTCTCTCTATCTCCCTCTCGCTCTCTCTCTCTCCCCGTCTTTCCAGGCTCGCTGACGGTGTCCATCACAGACATGCGTGCTCCAGTGGTGGGGGGCTCCGGGGGGGTCTACGCCCTGTGCTCGGCACATCTGGCCAACGTTGTCATGGTAACCGCCGCCATCATCATCATCGCCTCCATTGTGACGCTCGACAGTGGCAACGAACAGAGACAGAACGTCAGAGCCGTGCGCTCAGACAGAGCTCCGGTACTCGGCACCCTCCTGGTGTTGGCGTCCCTCCCCCCAGGGTTCTGACGGGGCCACTGTGCTTTCGGCCGTCCTCAGCGTCACTCAGGGCCCTGTGGACTACAAAGCGTAGGGAACCGGAAAGTGCTTCCCCCGTTTAGCCGTGAGTGCGCAGCGAGATTAGGCCCAAGCCCATACCCATTTTTCCAGCTGGCTAGGAAGCACTTTTTTGGAAGAGGGCCATGGAATATCCCTGAAGCTCCATGCTGCCCGGCTTGATGTGTCAACAGGAACAGAGGATAAGCATCGTTCTCTGGAGGCGTTGTGTGATGTTTTTGATCACTCCACTCTTAGATACAGGATAAAGGCATATAACAGTTGGTGTGTGTGTGGGTGTGGGTGTGTGTGTGTGTGTGTGTGGATGTGTGTGTGTGTGTGTGTGCGCGCTGAGTGAGATCTCATGAATCACTCTAAGCATCGGCTTTCACTCTGGCTGAAGGAGATGGCACCAAAAATACAAAATACAAAAACATCAACATCAAAAGCAAGTATCTGCAATTATGATGTTTGTTTCTCTGATGTTCTTGCTCAGTTTGGTCTAGATTAAAAGATGTAACTTCATTGTCTGCCATAAAGCTTTATGGCCAAATATGTCTTAACCGGCTGAAGTTGAGATTGCAGAGTATGTTGTGATCCATTAGCTGAATGATCCATCTCCCCTCCTTCCTCTCAAGGGAAACCAGAGACAATGTTTACTTTTTCTGTTGTTTTCATATTTCATGGGAATAATGGTGTTATCTGCTCAACCAAAGTGAAACAAATTCTCAATCAGCCTGTGTGTGTGTGCGTGCGTGTTTGTCGTTTGCTAGTGTTGTGCTCTGAAGCCAGTGATGGAAGAGCGTTGATGTGTGGCAGACAGCTTTCAGCGACAGGACTGTGTAACGACCTCGCCGCTGCACGTGGTGTGACAGCGGACCCGGACGGAGCACATGGGCATATGAACGCAGCATATGGTCACACCGCAGTTCCTCTCTGAGCCATTTAAACAGCGAAGGCGTCTCCTGTCTCCGGCCTGTGCGGCTGTCGAAAAAGGGAGGGTGGCGCTGTGAAAGTACATTCAGCCTCAGTGCGCTGTGTTTACATAACTATGTTATCCCCCTAGGCTACCGTTCCACTGTCACGTCAAGCGTATGGACAGTGCGGTTTTTATAGGACTGTATTGACTTTTTTAGGATCTTTTACCCTGCACGCCTGCTGCTCGGTTCCATTTCCTCCACGGGGACGGGGGGTGGGGGGGGGGGACGACACACAGGGCAGACGATTTGGAGAGGGTAATGATAGGTGCTATCCCTTAGTCTGGCGAATGAATGTGTTATTATTCTAAGGCCGGGGCACTTTTGTTTTTACCCCTGGAGGATCACAGGGGACTTAACTGGCCTATTCTCACGCTCCGTTAGGCTATCTCTGGCCTGATTAATAGGACGCCACTGAGGTGGAGCAGAGCAGCCAGTTGGATAGTCATGTCTCTGTCTCAGGTAGTTGCTGTTGATTCTGCCTGTATGGATACAGCTGCAGTACTCTGTGCTCTACACGTCTCTACATGGCATTATGTATAGTGTACATTAAGCTGTAATTATTCTAGTGTCTGGGCCCCATGTTTACGTCTTGACTTTGCATTTCTTCTTGATGCGTTACAGAACTGGGCTGGGATGCGCTGTCCATACAAGCTGCTCCGCATGATTCTGGCGTTGGTGTGCAGTAAGTCCAGTTCTTCTCTTTGCCCCTCTCACGGATCTCAAAGTGTTAAGTGTGGCGGTTTGGTGCCAAATTCTCTCATTCATATCAGGAAGAGATTTTCTTTCCAGCTACTGTTTAACCAGGTGTTGTGTATTCCACGTAACTTTGCGTTTGCCTTATGCCCGCACACCTGTTCACAGTCTAATTCAATTACAAACTAATTATCATTTGAGTGGAATTTATTGGTTTCCTATAAAATGAGCAGGGGACATTTGTGTAGTCATTTGAATGGCTTGGGAGGGAGGGACTCTTGTTTTGAAAGGTCATTAGTTATACTGTATGGCCTTTTTCTCCACATGTGGGCCAATTCACTGTGATTTTCATTAGTGAGCAATATGTGCCTCCCATCTGTCCGGTGTCTCTCTCCTCCATGCCGCAGGCTTAACCAGACTCATCCACCACCTCCACCCCCAGGCCTTACTCTCCACTATCATCCATTATCTCAGCCCCAGCCTCCGCTGTAAGCACAGGCCTGCCGCTAATCCCGGCTTTAGCCACCATGGCCGTGACTGCAATCCCCGCCTAACAGCAGTCATAAGCCCATCTCCTATCACCTCTTGAGACCCAGCTTCCACTGACGTCTGCGTTCTTCTTGTTCTTCCCTCCTCCCTCCCCATTCTCCCCGTTCTCCCCTCCTCCCTCCCCGTTCTCCCCTCCTCCCTCCCCGTTCTCCCTGTTCTCCCCTCCTCCCTCCCCGTTCTCCCTGTTCTCCCCTCCTCCCTCCCCGTTCTCCCTGTTCTTCCCTCCTCCCTCCCCGTTCTCCCCGTTCTCCCCTCCTCCCTCCCCGTTCTCCCTGTTCTCCCCTCCTCCCTCCCTGTTCTTCCCTCCTCCCTCCCCGTGCGTCAGTGAGTTCAGAGGTGGGCCGGGCCGTGTGGCTGCGCTTCTCCCCCCCGCTGCCGTCCTCGGGCCCCCAGCCCAGCTTCATGGCCCACCTGTCGGGGGCGGTGGTGGGCATCAGCATGGGCCTGCTGATCCTGCGCAGCTACGAGGAGAGCCTGCAGAAGCAGTGCTCCTGGTGGGTGATCGTCTTCTCCTTCATCACCTTCCTCCTCTTCGCCATCTTCTGGAACATCTTCGCCTACGAGCTGCTGGGCGTGCAGATCCCGCCCCCTCCCTGATGAAGGCCCCCCCAACCCACCCCACATTGCCACGCCCACCTGTCCTATGTCATGTCGCCCTACTCTGAACGCATTCATAGCTACCCTTCCCCATTTCCCTGATTCAGAACACATTCACAACACGGCGAGTCATTTCATTCAAAATTGAACAGAGCAAGAACACCCCCCCCCCAAAAAAACAACAACAACAAGTAAGGATCAAAGAATTCAGAGTTCAAAGAATTCTGTCTGTTAATATGAAAAGGGATTATCGTAGCAACAAAGGCAGGTGAAAGCTCCCGATTGAGGAGTTATGTAAAAATCTCACCTCATTTGTGTCGTTTATGCCGAATCCTCATCCGCCTCTCGAGAGTCGAACCTGTCAGAGAGACTTTTCCCATCATGCTCTCTTTCATGTCCAGAATGGGTTCACGAGTGTGGGGTCATGCCCCCTGAGGTGCTTTTTAACTGGACACGTTTTTGTTTTCATCTTGTATCCCTTTTTCAGTCGTGTGACATAGGACACTTGTGGTTCTACTGCTCATTGTGCAGCGTAACGCCTGATCTAATCGACACTGTGGACACCAGATATGGCCACCAGAATATCACTTTATACAAGGCATAAGATACATTGGGAGATAGAGGGGTGGAAAGGGTACAGTTGTACTGTAGAACAAAGGGGAAGGAAATATAGTTCTGGAAAATACACCGCCTACCAGTGTGACCTAAATGTTCCTCACTCTCCTGTTCAACCCCCTACCGAGTGCTTCAGCAGGCTAGCACCATCTGCGACAGCATCCTACGTGAGCTAGCTGCCAGCCTGCTAAAGCACCAGGCCAGAGCACCATCTCTTACCTCACACTGAGTTGAGGATCATGCGGGGTTGAGTTCTCTCAAAAACTCTGGACACACACACACACGCCTCTGTCTGTTCTCACTCTAACAGACTACTATCTGGGGAGGGCACGGACATGTCATCTCCTGACCTGTGACCTTTACCCTCCATGCCCCACTGGGCATTGGGGTGTGTCCAGGTCCAGTCTTTACCTCAGTGTCTCATTCTCATGGACTATGTACTTTTGTAAATGAATGTACCCATAAAAAAAGAGTGTGAACCATTTCTTTCAGTTTTCCTTCGATAGTGGATGTGTATACTGATGTTCATAATTAAGAGTATATTTATTTGTTTTGTTTTTCCTTGTTCGGGGGAAAGGAAAACGTTTCAAATGGTGCAGACTTAATGCTAATGTATGATTGTTGTTGTTCTGATTACCTACTGTACGGCTTCCATCCTCAGAAAATAATATGTGTGCAGAAATCCCTGGTTACTATGACGACCACCGATGACGCAAGTTCACTTGACTCTCAATCTTAGTGCTTTACAGAATAAGCCATAGAAGAACCAATTCAACAGCTGAGGTGAAACTAGTATTGCGTGGAAACACTGGCTGACAGCTAATAGGCTTCAGCTAACGTTTCTGTCCATGGTCTTTGATAAGGTCAAAGCTAGTAATGAAAGACAATTCATGAAATGAGTGACAAATGAGAGACAGGATGAAAAAGCCAAACCGTGCAAGTACACGCCTGTGAAACTCTGGACTGTCTCTCAGATGACATATTTGTTATTTTTATGTAGTTAGACACATCTCTTGACGGATTATTTTGACACAGCTGTACTGCATAATTGCCAGATCGCACCCCCCTCTCCTCCGTCAGTGTACTCTTTTAGTAATTAGTGTAATTTTTGGAGAGCAAATGAGCTTATTCACTGAATTAAGCATTTGCTAAGCTTTGTTCAAGCTTGAAATGCCATTTACTGATTTAATGTATCTTTTTTTCACAGTTGCAATCAGTGGCTTCTGACAGCTTTGGGAAAGTTTGAATATAATGATGCCAGTGTTGACCCAAACCGCACATGCAAATAGGAGCAGACCAGTGACAGAGGACACTGATGTTAAGAGTTCTTTTATGAGGGGATAATATACGTTTCTCACAAACACTAAAGCCATCCAGTGCATTCAAGTGAATTTTGAGAACCTGGTGTGACAAACTGTCTTTGCCAGAGCACTATAAGGTGTGATTGCAGTCATACAGTAATAGGATTCATACTATATTTCCCTGTTAGCCTTCATCCAGTGGTGGAGAAGAGGGTGGTGAAGAGGAAGAGAATTGTGCCTCTTAAATTAGAATTTGTAGGAACCCAGAAAAGTGATTGGGGTGAGAAAAGGGCTAGCAGCGAAAAACTGGTATGTTTTTGTAAAATACATTAAAACTGTGAATAGACGCCTTTCCAGGTGTTCGTAACGTCTGGAGGGCATGAAAGAAGCAGTCGGTGTACAAGATCCCATTCCCCCTAAGTCCGTTCAAGATCCCATTCCCCCTAATTCCATTCAATCTAAAACACACCCGGGGTCTCATAACAGAGTGCCAGCGACCTCGGTTGTCCTCAAATTAGTGTGCGCCAAGTCTCAAATTCTGGATCATTTTTTCATATTTTCTTCTCCGTCACGCTACCATACAATATGAAGCATTATTACTCCTCTAAGCCAAATTACCTGGCACTGGGCCAGAACCACACACAGCACCAACAAAGACTGTCCCATAACCAGCACCATTCCCTTTGTCTGAGACGCCTCTCTGCTTCCGTCAGACAGCAGAGAGGGTCTCGGGAGGAGAGGTAAAGCTGTGATGGAGGAGCAACTGTCATCTAACAGCTGACATATGTGACAGCTTTGGAGGGCGCCAGTGTGTGCGCATGTGGGGAATGGAGGGAGAAGGGGAGGACAGGGGAGGAGGAGTGGAGGTGGCACTACCCATAAAACACCTCCGGGGCCATAAAGCAGCTGTGCCTTCATATCTTGTGTTGCGTGCATCACCAACGCCCTCCAATATCACAATGATGTATGGCTGTTACTGCAGGCAATGTTCTACCAGAACCCAGAGCTGCACTGTAAACATAATGTATTTTTTTTAATAAATGAATCTGACAGGCTGCATGATATTGATTTAATTGCTGACTCTTGAGTGACACATTGGTTTTTCAGTGACCAAGGGCGGCCTGGTGATGAATAGCATGAATAGAATAGAAGCAGTCTAATGTTATCATACCAACCATGCTTCTGACCGCCCAACCCCCCCCCCCTCATCCCTGTGCAGTTGGTATCTCCCAATTCAATAGCCTAACATTTGAAGATTGAACTGATATAATCAAATATTTACCCTAAAAGCAAAGTTGACTAAATTTTACCACAAAAGAATTTGACCAACGTACTGTCCTGTCCACTCTTCAAATCCATTTACCCCCTCTTCATTCAGTGAATTCAATCATGGGCGTGTTTGAAAACAACTCTTGTTCATGTCACGTGTTCCTCTGTGCTTGTCCGTTTCAAACTCCTGTCTTTGTAGCAAAGCATACTTGAGCTTTCTCTGATTACTGTTACTGTTTGAGATACTCATACATATATTCCTTTGTTTTGTCAAAGGTGAGCTTTTTTTGCACTTTCTTCCTGTAATGTAGAAGCCTGACATGTTATTATTGTGCCATACGTTGTAGTGCCATATATTTATGCGTTGATAGGTACAGTGTAACCTCCATAGCCCAATACATTGTGCTGTTATGCCTATTGCCTTGTGACATACAGTGAGTCTACACACCATAAACTAAGCAGTGGATGAGAGGGCTGTTTCGCTGTTACCTGGGTATCTGGTAATACCAGGCCTCAGTTTGGGGAAGTCACATCACCTGATCTGCTTTTTTAGGACATTTGGAAGTGTCTGTTAGTCAAACGTGATACTAGTTTGAGAGTGGCTGCTCCAAACCGACGCTTGTGAACAAGCAGGCCACCTTCTCCTCCCTGTGTGTGTGTGTGTGTCAGCGATGCATTACTTGAAAATGGGACAGGCCTACTTCTAATGGGATAGGCCTACTTCTAATTGGACAGGCCTACTTCTAATGGGATAGGCCTACTTCTAATGCAGGGCTGGATGAAGACAGCAACTGTAGCTTAGAGTAACAGTTATCTGTCTTCTATCAGAGGCAAAAGAAGCAAACCAGCTCATTACTTTTTCAGTATCAACTTTTTTGCGTCATGGAAGAATTACACGGCAGTTGGTACTCTACCCACTGTACATTGTATGGCCCAACATATAACTTTCAGACATCAGTACAGAAGAGCTATCATACTACAGCTATTATCTATTGCTACAGACCATTAGAGAAGAAGATTTAGAATACAGAGCTTGGTAGGGGTGTTTTAAAGGACACAGTTCAATACACGGCCATATCTGTGCTGCTGTGGTAGTTTGGCTGTTTTCTTGCATTGATAAAATGGTGCCAAGCTTAGGAGGTTCAGTCTCCAGATCCAGACCAGATGTTGTTCTAATACAGCGTTTACAAAAAAAGAGGCTATTTTTCTCTGGGTTAAGAAGAAACAAATGAAAACTAAATTTGTGTAAATATGGATAGTTTATATTTAAGTCCTCATTAATTATTTCATGATGTATTGTACTTTTTAAATGTTCTGAACAAAACCATTTTATATTGTATATATTTTGTTTTATTTTGTACTGTTCATTGTACTTGATTTCATTTAGGAACAATACGAATAAAGAACAATACTGTGGCAATGTGTCTACTCAATGTCCCACTGCCAATTTAGTAATGCAAGACAGGTCATAGACTATCATAGAGGGGTTAGCTGTCAATAAAAATACATTAAATTAGGCTATAATCTATGTGAGACTGACACATAGCTTTCATAAAATGTGGCTTAATTAGTAGATAACACAATGGATCCTAATATCCTGTTTGATATTAAAGTTTTATTTGGTCATTAAATATAGGACAAAATATGTATAGTGATGTATCTTTTGAAGGCTTAACAATAACAAATATGTAAAAGGTTACTTGGTCTTTTGTTTCTTGGTTGGTCTCTTGTCGGTGTCCGAGTCCGAGGAATCACTGAGGCTGCCTTTCAGATTCACTTCCTTCAGAAGGGGGAGCTGCAGCTGATTGGCTACGGCCCATGCCCACAAACACAGCTCCACCCTATGGGGCGTCCAATCCCGCCGGCTGTCCACTAAGGAGGAGTGGGTGGATCAACAAACAACCTCAGCACAGACTTCAGCATGAGATATCCTACACCTTAGACATTCCCTCTTCTTCTAACACATACAGTATATACATACACAAGGACTATAAAGTATGTATGGCTTACTGATAGGACAAATGGAGTCCTGTTTCATACTGTGTCAAGTGTGAAACTAATGATCAATACATGTCTAGATCGGGGAAGCATGTTTATTTTGTGCTGACTAGCATCCTCACTTGGGCATTCTGGATCATGCACACACACACCACTGTTCCAACTGCTGCCTCACCTTTGTTAAGGGTTTTTGTGCACTCAGCCACCTTGCTCAGGTAGAGTGTATAGTGTTTGGCAGTGTACTGGATGGGCCTCAGACCAGCTATGCTCTCCACGGCTTCATCAGCCATGAAGGCAGCCTCTTCAGGAGCACCTGCTGCCAATACAGCTGGAACAAAACAGACAGTCAGATGAAGGCCAAGTTAAACTCTGCCCTTGGACCAAATTGCTGGCGTTTCCTGTATATAAACTACCCTTAAACAGAGGACAGGGAGTCCCAGTCCTCCAAGGCTAAGGTAAGCTTTATTCACCATACTTAATAGAAATACAATCTACCCACATAGAGGGTATTTGAACCAAACGTTTGTGTGTTTTTCCCTCTCCCTAACTGAGCACTTAAACTTTTACTCTAAAAAAAGACAGGGATGCAATCATCTTGAGCACCATGGTTGTGGATCAGCCAGCACCCTGCACAACGCTGTCAGAGCGGTAGTACGGGCCATGCTGACCTGAGGCTGTAGCTGGACCCAGGCCTTTTAGAGAGCTCAGCTCTGTAATGGCAGCCTGGACATCCGGCAGGAGGCGGAAGGCCTTTCTGGAACACTTCTCCACCGCCTCCTCACTGTTGGTGGCCACAAGCTGCTGCAGACGTGGCCGGAACTTCCCCCTCTGCAGACGGGGAGAAAATCGGAGTTGAGTTGATTTGCAGTTTTGTATTGAAAGTAGACCTGTTAACACAAACTGTGTTTGCTTAGCAAAAGAGACATGCGATAAATGACATGGTCTGGTGGTGATATTGAGCTCATATTTGGTTCTCTGTGTGGTTGATACGTACAGTGAGCTTCCACTCCATCAGTTTCACCAGCTCTGGAAGTGTGACATATCTGCCAGGTCGCTCAGCAATGGCTGCAGGCAGCTCCTCTTGAAACCTGAGCACAGATCAAACAGAGTGCAGCTGCCTGGTGGCCTACCCTGATCCTGGTTAAAAGCTGAATATAGAAATGTGAATCACTACACTACCATTTATCCAGCGTTGGTAGTTTCACAGACTTCTTGCCCTTGCCAAGGGACTTGGCCTCCACCACCTCCCAGTACTTCCCAAACAGTCTTCTCCAGACAGCAGCATCTTCACAGGCAAATAGATCTCCACTCATGACTGCAGGTAAGGGGATAAACCCATCATGACTGCAGGTAAGGGGATAAACCCATCTCAGGCCTGCGGAGACCACACACACACGCTGTTTTGCTGTGGGAGGGAGGGCACACACAACTTGCATGCAAATATCGGCTAGTTCATCATCCACAATGTTTGTTAGGAGACCATGCAAACATGCAGCATTGCCTAATGTTAATTTTAACAAATTCTAAAAACAAACCTGCATCTATAATTAACTCTTCAAGGGGACCAACGTAAGTATGAATAATAAAAAGCTATTCGTATACTTCCGTCAAGTGCTGCGTGTTCTCGCGATATCCAATAATCCCGCGTGGTCGAAAAATACTATTTCCGGTTTTCTTGCTGTGAACAACACTTGTTTCAGGTTAGTCCTCCATAATAACTAGGACATTTATCGTTTTTTAAGATACTATATTGACTATTTTGTACATATCGACAGACGTGCAACTAGCTCATGTTATTTGCAAGTTAACAAGTGACTGTTGTGTTGCCACCAGCAGGCTAGCTAAGTGTTAGCATGCTAATACGCTTGCAACTTTACTGCCAGCTAACGTTAGCTTGCTAGCTAGCTACCTCAATACAACTTGGTTGTCAAGGAGAGTATTGTTGAAAGTGACTTGGATAGACTGCTGTGCAGCTAATATGCACATCGTGCGTTTGCCAGGCTCGTCTCTCAGGTCCTGATAGCTGGAGGGACGTTTATCTGCACTTCAGAAGGTAAACAACACAAAACCAATCAGCTAGCGAGCACTAAAGTGGCAATTGGGGTTTGAGCTGGCTTGCTGAAGTTAGTTAAAGTATATCACGGAGTTACCTTTTGTAGTGCTTTGATCAGAATTCAATTAACCTTATGCTCTAACGACAGATCCTGGTCGAGATATACGTGTTAAATTCAAAAACGTCCTCGTCACAAGGTCAACACGAATCACACACGTGCATAATCTTGTGCCTCATCACCTGAGCAAAACACCACATGACTCATGTCTGTCTTGTCCCAAAAACCAGAGAATGACTTGTATTGAGTACTGGCATATTGGGTATTCAGTCATGATTTCATATTCTGTTTATTACACTAGTACATAAAGCCACACATGACTATGTGATGTGGGGTAACCAAGCTACTGAACCAGGCCCACCCTGCCTTCCTGTATTTCAGCACATTGGTGTGTCATTCTTCACCATGGTTCAGCCTCAGCCCTAGCCCGGGGCACGATCACTCAGGACCCAGGGAGCTGGAGGAACTAAGTAGTCCGACATGAACCCCCAGTGCAGGGAGGTGAATATTCTACTCATCCATTCTATAGAGGACTATTGGGCCGTAGGTAAGCATTGTTCTGGCGTTCAGGCTTTTATTCCTTATAGTTTCAGACATTCCTTGTCAGCTCGTTCTGCCATTACCAGAAAAGCAGGGACATTCACTCAGTCAAGATCAGTTGCATAGAACGTTTATATACTTGACAGGATGGAGCAACAACAACAAAAATCTACAGTCTTCATCTACCTCTACGGATCGATTTATCTTTCATGTCTGGGACACTGATACGTAGAGTGGATGAGGTTTCATGATTGTTGACATTTCTGTCTGTTTCTCGTAGTGGAGCTCTGACAGGATTGCATGAGAAGGCCTCTGCGTTGTTTCAGAGGCTAAGAGGTCCATCGCTGCTACTTGGGAGTAAGTCTCTAAGTCTCATAAAAGCAACTGATTAAAAGAGAGATTACAAAGGCATGATAGTGTGAGATACCAGCTTTAGCAGTAAGAACACTGCATGTATTGTAGTCACCAAAGATTATTTCTCAGAGCTGCACTGCCATCTTCTGGCAAAACTAGAGACATTCAAAATATGTCTCATTTCCCTTGACAATTTCTAAATTAGTGAGATGAAATCCTGTTTTACAGAATACAGTTCATGTAATTACTGCATGACCCTTCCAGTGTAAGGCCAGGTTGGTTGTGGCACAAACCACCAGGGGTTTCAACTTACTCATTTCATATCTACAACCTAGGACCAATCAGATCAAATCACTTTTTATTTTCATCACAAACTATCAGTCATCATAATGTTATGACATCACTAAGCTGCGTCTCGGTCTGCAGGCCATGGAGAAGATGTCTCGCGTCACCACGGCGCTGGGCAGCAGCGCCATCAGCGGGCGCACCATGTTCTGCCACCTGGACGCGCCCGCCAACGCCATCAGCGTCTGTCGCGACGCCACCCAGGTGGTGGTGGCCGGCCGCAACATCTTCAAGATCTACGGCCTGGAGGAGGAGCAGTTCGCGGAGAAGCTCAACCTGCGAGTGGGCCGCAAGCCCTCGCTCAACTTCAGCTGCGCCGACGTCATGTGGCACCAGATGGAGGAGAACCTGCTGGCCACCGCCGCCACCAACGGCGCCGTGGTCACCTGGAACCTGGGCAAGCCGTCACGCAACAAGCAGGACCAGCTGTTCACCGAGCACAAGCGCACCGTCAACAAGGTGTGCTTCCACCCCACCGAGGTCTACATGCTGCTCAGCGGCTCGCAGGATGGCTACATGAAGTGCTTCGACCTGCGCAAGAAGGAGTCTGTCAGCACCTTCTCAGGTAGGCTGGTACAGAGAAACATACACTAGTATTATACAGTATACACTACAGGCAAAGGCAGTAAACACTTAAGAATTATAGAATTAGGATTATAGCATAGTAAATTACCTGTTTGGCAACCTTTAAATGTCTAGCTACGTACCTAGGGCTGGAATTAGTAACTGATTATTGCTGATAAGTTACTGTAAGGACAAGCAATGACTAGAATTTCAATGTACCTGTACTGGTAATATATGGCAAGTTAGACATTCTATTCTATTCTATATTAGATCGATGGTGTTGTCTACCTGCAATGCCCTACAGATGAGAATGCACTTGTTTCTGAAAGCAACTTCGGCTCTGACAGTGTTCTAAACAACAGCTTTCGATGTGTGGACTTTGTATCACACTCTTACTCGTGCATCAGACCACAGAGATGTTTGCGTGTTCTCACATATCAGGTTTCGCCGGCTTTTCTCTTCCCCCCCAGGTCAGTCGGAGAGCGTGAGAGACGTCCAGTTCAGTATGAAGGATTACTTCACCTTCGCTGCTTCCTTTGAGAATGGTAACGTCCAGCTGTGGGACATCCGGCGTCCGGACCGGTACGAGAGGATGTTCACCGCCCACACCGGACCCGTGTTCTGCTGCGACTGGCACCCCGATGACCGGTAAGATCAGTCTCTAGGGAGGATCCTTCAACTGTCAAGCTTCATGTCAGCACAATGCTTTCAAACTGAGAACTGAAATGAGGTAGTCTATCTCAGGATGTCCAGATAGCTAGAACCCTTCAGAACATTTTAACCTGTTCCGTGCCCAACAAGGCAACCGTGATTTACATATTAATGTTGTCACTGTGCCTTTCAAAAGCTTGCTGTTGTGTTGGCGTCTGTAGGGGCTGGCTTGCCACTGGCGGCAGGGACAAGATGGTGAAGGTGTGGGACATGACCACCAACCGGGCTAAGGAGATCTACTGCGTCCAGACCATCGCCTCGGTGGCCCGGGTCAAGTGGCGTCCGGAGAGGAAGTGGCACCTGGCCACCTGCTCCATGATGGTGGACCATAACATCTACGTGTGGGACGTCCGCCGGCCCTTCATCCCCTTCGCCACCTTCGAGGAGCACAAGGACGTGACCACGGGCATCGTGTGGCGCCACCAGCACGACCCGTACTTCCTGCTGTCGGGCTCCAAGGACAGCACGCTCTACCAGCACATGTTCAAGGACGCCAGCCGGCCCGTGGACCGGGCCAATCCCGAGGGGCTGTGCTTCGGCCTGTTCGGAGACTTGGCCTTCGCCGCCAAGGAGAGCCTCATCAGCGGGGACGCCAGCCGGAAGCCGTACCCGGGCGGCGACCGGCGCCACCCCATCTTCTTCTTCAAGAAGCCCGACCTGACGGAACAGTTTGCCCACGTGTCCAGCGCCCTCAGCGTGTTCGAGACGGACCTGGAGAGCAGCCGCATGGACTGGTTCGTCAAGACGGCGCGTCTCTACCTGCTCAGCGGCAAGCCGTTCGCCGAGCTGTGTGACCACAACGCCAAAGTGGCCAAAGAACTCAACAGACCTCAGGTTTGTCACCAGGCATCCTTGGAAAACAGTCGTATCTCCTACTACTCTATATGACATACTGGACTACCTATAGAGTATCATTGACACTGAGTAGTCTGGGTGGTTGTTTTAATCCCATGGGTTATGTTGTGTTAAACGATTGTTCTTACAAACCTTTCTCCATCATAGGTTTCAACCACGTGGACCATGCTCCGAATCATGTTCTCAGACCCAGCCAACCTCACCACGCCCGGTCCAAATCACATCATCGGCAAGCTGGGCACCTTGCCCTTAATGAACAGGTAACAGCAAGCTGTTACAAGCCTCTCAGTAGCCTGGAATAGCACTCGGATTGAAATGAAGCTAGTCTCGCATAGCCAGACCTATCCCCACACTTCGTTTAACGCTGTGCCGGCGCTGGAGAAAGATCTGTCTGGACTCATTACCGGGGCAATTTCATTAAACTAATCACAATCATCTTGAGCGGAGCGGTTGCTTGGTAGTTGTTTCACGTAGTCTGGATCGAATCTGATTTGGCCGGGAATCAGATCCATCGCTACTGATTGGGCGGCAATAAACAAACGATGAGGCTTATCCCCAAAACCTACATCCGTTGAGTCAGACTAACATGAAGCTAACCTGTGAAGTCATGATTACCCCAGACCAGAGTTGTCTCTTAGAATCTTATATTTAGCATAATTAATATTCTTCTATGGCCTTGCCCCTGTTCACTGCAGTTTCAGTATGAAGGAGATGGGGCCAGGGATGGGGAGCGAGAGCAGGCTGGACCGCAGCAAAGGAGAGAGCCGTCAGGACAACATCCACCTGGAGCCTGGCAACTCACTCATCAACAACAACAACAACAACGACGGTGAGACGTCCCTGCAACACTCTAGAGCTACTCCCGGAGCCAATCAAGGCCAAATTCCAATATTCATTAAATCCATATATTCACTCTTATACAATGACCAATCTGACCGGTTTACAGCCATTCGTGCAATATTCATGACATCGCACCGCAATTACCTCTTAAGAGTTCCAGCTGTGCGCCGGGCTTAACGACTCCCCCTAGGCGCTTATCCGTGACAGGATTCCCTGATAGAGCGAACCACGCTGACTGAGTTTCCTCCATCTCTCTGCAGACAACGAGGAGACGGAGGGCAGCGAGGGCCAGGCGGAGTACATGTTCGGGGACGCTGAGCTGGACGATGATGACCTCTACTCTATGGAGCACGACAACCAGGCAGGTGAGTCCCACGCCCTGCTCTATGGCCCACACTGGACAGCTAGCCGCTGCTAACCCCATACATGAACACTCCCTAGTGCCTATCATAGACTTGACTGCTGCCAACCTATCTATAGACATAGATATATATAGTTATTACACGGCTCTCTGAAATACTCGATTCTGATTGGACAATTGCTCATTCTACTGGTGAATTATTTCTTGATAATTCACCGGCTTGGTGCAATAATCACCGCTGCCAAGGGCAACACATTATATGTCTATGGGCGACAGTTGGAGGTTGTCTGAAAGTTGCTGAACATTCTAAACATAACGGTTGGCTTTTGTAGGCTTATGTGAAGAGAAAATGTGGAATGATGATGACCTTTGTGTAAATTTTGATCTGTGTATTAATGTTGTTGGTAAGTAGCTGAGTAATAAGCGGGATATCACTTATTACTCGGCTTTGCCTCGAGGTTCCCACCGCACTATCCCTTACATACTCTATCCCTTATATACACTATCCCTTATATACACTATCCCTTATATACACTATCCCTTATATACACTATCCCTTATATACACTATCCCTTACATACTCTATCCCTTATATACACTATCCCTTACATACTCTATCCCTTATATACACTATCCCTTATATACACTATCCCTTATATACACTATCCCTTATATACACTATCCCTTATATACACTATCCCTTATATACTCTATCCCTTATATACACTATCCCTTATATACACTATCCCTTATATACACTATCCCTTATATACACTATCCCTTATATACTCTATCCCTTATATACACTATCCCTTATATACACTATCCCTTATATACACTATCCCTTACATACTCTATCCCTTATAAACACTATCCTTATATACACTATCCCTTATATACACTATCCCTTACATACACTATCCCTTATATACACTATCCTTATATACACTATCCCTTATATACACTATCCCTTACATACTCTATCCCTTATATACGCTATCCCTTATATACGCTATCCCTTATATACACTATCCCTTATATACTCTATCCCTTACATACTATATCCCTTATATACACTATCCCTTATATACACTATCCCTTATATACACTATCCCTTACATACACTATCCCTTATATACACTATCCCTTATATACACTATCCCTTATATACACTATCCCTTACATACTCTATCCCTTACATACACTATCCCTTATATACACTATCCCTTATATACACTATCCTTATATACACTATCCCTTATATACACTATCCCTTACATACTCTATCCCTTACATACACTATCCCTTATATACACTATCCTTATATACACTATCCCTTATATACACTATCCTTATATACACTATCCCTTATATACACTATCCTTATATACACTATCCCTTATATACACTATCCCTTATATACTCTATCCCTTATATACACTATCCCTTATATACACTATCCCTTATATACACTATCCTTATATACACTATCCCTTATATACACTATCCCTTATATACACTATCCCTTATATACTCTATCCCTTATATACACTATCCCTTATATACACTATCCCTTATATACACTATCCCTTATATACACTATCCGTTACATACTCTATCCCTTATATACACTATCCCTTATATACACTATCCCTTATATACACTATCCCTTATATACACTATCCCTTATATACACTATCCCTTACATACACTATCCCTTACATACACTATCCCTTATATACACTATCCCTTACATACACTATTCCTTATATACTCTATCCCTTACATACTCTATCCCTTATATACACTATCCCTTATATACACTATCCCTTACATACACTATCCCTTATATACTCTATCCCTTATATACACTATCCCTTACATACTCTATCCCTTATATACACTATCCCTTATATACACTATCCCTTATATACACTATCCCTTACATACTCTATCCCTTATATACTCTATCCCTTATATACACTATCCCTTATATACTCTATCCCTTATATACACTATCCCTTACATACTCTATCCCTTATATACACTATCCCTTATATACACTATCCCTTATATACACTATCCCTTACATACACTATCCCTTATATACACTATCCCTTATATACACTATCCCTTATATACTCTATCCCTTATATACACTATCCCTTACATACTCTATACCTTACATACGCTATCCCTTATATACACTATCCCTTATATACACTATCCCTTAGAGGTCTTCACGGGTCGGGTAAATCCAAAAGGACCCGAATCGGACCAGAGACCCGTACGGGTCCGGGTCCACATTTCCACGCTTTTATTATGGTCAATTGGGTTCGGGTGGTTCCTTCTATTACCTCGGGTCTGTTTATCATTATGCGTAATACCCGAGAGAAACGCATGACGCGAATTCAGTGAGACCGCGGCCGCGACGCGAGCGGAGACACGGCAGCCACCACCAGTAGCCTACCTTGTGAAAAATAAGCTGAAAGAAAATGAATATAAAGAGGTCAAACCTAGCGGCAGCTTTTTGTAACCTTATTTATTTACGGCCGTTTCATTTCCATGCTGCCACATCACAGCCTGACAAAACAGCGATTGATCCTGTCAAGATTGAGAGGATAAATCGCAATTCCATCCAACTGTGATGCAACAGCATGCAAGCCAACAGCCGTGACAGCCTAAGCGATTAATGCTACTAGGCTACTTGCTACTACTACCTGTCGGATCCGTAAAATACCCGATCCGACTCGGGTCTCTGTCCTACTCCTGCTCTCGGACAAAATCGGGTCCGGTATACATATTTAAAAAAATGATGGGATTTAGTCGGATCTCGGAACAAATGTCTCAAGTCCATCTCTGTTTCGGGTCCACATTTTAGACCTGAGAAGACCTCTACTATCCCTTATATACACTATCCCTTACATATCATCTCTCCAGGGTTCTCACATGTATATTACGCTGTTTGCTCACAGTTGTGTTTTCCCCGACTCCCTCCTCCTCCTCCTCCTCCCCTTTCACCCTTCATCTCCTCCTCCTACACCTCCTCCTCCACCTCTTCCTTCACCTGCTCCTCCTCCTCCCCTTCCACCCCCCCTCCACCTCTTCCTTCACCTCCTCCTCCTACACCTCCTCCTCCACCCCCTCCTCCTCCACCTCTTCCTTCATCTCCTCCTCCTACACCTCCTCCTCCACCTCTTCCTTCACCTGCTCCTCCTCCTCCCCTTCCACCCCCCCCTCCACCTCTTCCTTCACCTCCTCCTCCTACACCTTCACCTCTTCCTTCATCTCCTCCTCCTACACCTCCTCCTCCACGTCTTCCTTCACCTCCTCCTCCTACACCTCCTCCTCCACCCCCTCCTCCTCCTACACCTCTTCCTTCACCGTCTCCTCCTCCACCTCTTCCTTCACCTCCTCCTCCACCTCCTCCTCCACCCCCCCCCCTGAAGCGGAGGAGCAGGAGTACACGCTCCCCCAGGAGGCCTTCCCGCTGCGCCACGAGATCATGGACAACCCAACGGGGCCCGAGCACCTGCAGCAGGACAAGGCCGACTCCCCGCAGGTGAGCGGCAGCGAGGCGGAGGTGCTGTGCCTGACGCCCATCGAGTCCTTCTCGCTCATCTCCATCTCGCAGCCGCTCTTCACCCCCCACCTGCCGCCGCGCTTCTTCTGCCCAGTCGTCCGGCAGATGCTGAGCCACTACGCCGAGCAGGGCGACGTGCAGATGGCCGTGTCCGTGCTCATCGTCCTTGGCGACCGCATCCGCAAGGAGATCGACGACCTCACGCAGGTTAGGGGGAGCGGGCGGCGGCGAGGCCGAAGCTTTTTGTTCAGCCCGTCAAGGGATCATTCGCTATCAACTACTCTGTGTGCCCTGGCAAGACACGTGTGGTCTGTTGTTAAAATGAACAATATTATTTATTCTATGGTTACTTTAGGGGTAACTTACTGGCCTAGTGTTGGTTAGTTCAGTCAAAAACTCATGAGGATTTGCTTAATGGAATAAAATAGCCTGAATTTGATCTTTGAACAGCGTGAATGTCATCACTTCTTAATACTGATTAAAACCTGTTTATTTCTGACATTATTGCTGTGGATTCAGACTTGTTCTAATAGACTCCTGCGTGCGCCTCTCTCTTCCAGGAACACTGGTACATGTCCTACATTGACTTGCTGCAGCGCTTTGAACTCTGGAACGTCTCCAACGAGGTCATCAAGTTGAGCACGTGCAGCGCCATCACCTGTCTGAACCAGGCCTCCACCACCCTGCACGTCAACTGCAGCAACTGCAAGCGGCCAATGAGCAACAAGGGGTGGATCTGCGACAGGTACGTTCGACTACCCCCCCCCCCTCCCCCTCATCCAAGCTGAGCTGATTTACTAGGTTTGTAAACACTGGTGAACGCTCCCGCGTGCCTTCTGATTGGCTGGCTTGAATTCCAGTCATAATGCCAAATATTTCACCTCAGAGAAAAACGTAAGGCTGGTTAAGAGCATAAAAAGACAGGAGATTCAGATAAGCACCAGAACCCTCAACTGTACCTGAGGGTTAGGCACGCAGCTTTTGACACCCGTTACAGGCCTGTATGTTGGTCTACTGTACAGTACATCAAACTACATGCAGGCTGCTCAAACCTGTGCAGCTTGCTGAGGACTCCGATGTCTAACCTCCCTCCGCTCCCCCAGGTGCCACCAGTGTGCCAGCGTGTGCGCCGTGTGCCATCACGTGGTGAAGGGCCTGTTTGTGTGGTGCCAAGGCTGCAGCCACGGGGGGCACCTGGAGCACATGATGAACTGGCTGAAGAGCAGCTCGCACTGTCCAGCCGGCTGTGGACACCTGTGTGAGTACACCTGAGCTGAGCTCCCCCCGGGCCCCAGCCGCGCCTCGCTCCCCCAGGCCCCAGCCTCGCCTCGCTCCCCCAGGGCCCCAGCCTCGCCTCGCTCCCCCAGGGCCCAGCCTCACCTCGCTCCCCCCGGGCCCCAGCCTCGCTCCCCCAGGGCCCCAGCCTCACCTCGCTCCCCCAGGCCCCAGCCTCGCTCCCCCAGGCCCCAGCCTCGCTCCCCCAGGCCTGGCCCGGCTCCCCCAGGCCCGGCCCGGCTCCCCCTGGCTGGCTGGCTGTGTTGGTGGGAGCTGGCCTGGTACCGGCCTCGCCCACCTCCAGGCTGGCCTACCCTGGGCCGGGCGGCAGGGTGGCTGTGATGGCAGGAAGGCTGATCACTCCTCATATTAGCCCAGCCTGGATGTTAGCAAGGTGGGTGCGCTGGTGCTGACAGAGAGATGGGGGAGGGGCCTGAGCCACTGAAGGAGCCAATCAAGGAGAACAAAGGGGATGCATGGAGCTATGTTTGGGAGAGCTTACCCTCAGTGCTCTGTGACATTGACTAGAAACCAGAAGTTTATACAATCAGACAGTATGTGGAAAAAAAAGATTTCCTTTTTTGGTTTTTAAATTCATCTGAGTATTGTCCAGCTGGCTTCATCTCATAACAGCTGGACAGAACCATTTTCTAAATGGTTCATTACATTTGTAAATAGAGAGACCTATTTTGTGAAGGCTGGTGTGTTGGTCATGTTGGCTATATTCACATGATATTATTTAACCATTCAGCTCTTCCACTAATCATGTTTGCACAGTGTTTTCTAGGGCAATAAATACATATTTCACTAGAAGTATTGTCTTTGTATCCTGAACAATGTGATCTGGTCTTATTGTATTGTTAAACCTATTGAATGTGACAGGTTATTTATTTATATTGACACGGTCATTTTAGTAACGCACGTTGCCATTTCTAGAAAATGTAATAAATGTTTTATTAATTGATTTTCAGACTTGGACACAAAACATTCACTAAATCGCACACAGGACTCGATGAAATCATATTTTAAGATGTGAACATAAATATATTTGAGGAGTTTGTGTGATACTACTTTTCAGAGGACAAACAAAGAAAAAAACATCCAGAACATTTGCCCAACTGTCAGAGAAGAGACCAGTCCTGTAGGCATGGATAGTAGATAAACAGGAGGTTTCAACAGCCTTTGTTTCCATCTATACCGTTTTCAGTTCTAGATTTTACTGAACATTCAGCAGGTCAACACCCAACATGCAACGCAGATGAAGACAATCAGAATTTCAATAATGCTTAATTTCATTTGAAAAACTAATATAAAGTTAATTCTGAACGATTGAGTACACTGAAATAATCTTAACTAGCATGTCTATAATTTTGTTTTGAAATATTTTTTTTATGTTTGGTGACATTAAGATCATTTACACTCATTTCATACTGGAGAACTGCATTGAAGATCTACAGTCAGTATGTTCCACAGCAAGACTCTACCTCACTTGAGAGTTCTTGCTGGTCAACCAGGTCTGTTCACATTCCCACTCCCACACAGGAACTGAAACAGTCCAACATCATTAGCACAGGCGTTGAGGGACTGATACCCTTCCTGCCTGCTTGTCGAATCCCTGCAGAAGCTGCACGTGTCCTCTCCCCGTGCGTGACCAACCCATTGTCGCCCCTGGCCTAACGGCCATTTCCACAGAGCGAGGTCTGGCTACACTGGTGCTCAGACATCTGTCCCTCTTCCTAGTGGGTCTGGGCTGCGCTGGCCTCGTCTCTGGGCCGCTCCCAGTCCGTTGAGTGTGTTCAGGGTGGTACGCTCACCCTCCGTCAGCCCCGTCACCAGCCCCTGAGGAGAACAAGGACAAGCGAGCTGAGAAGAGTACCTTCATACGTGTGCCGGTGGTGTTCATACGCACTACACACACCCCTGGAGAGTTAGCGCCAGAACATCCTCCACCCCAGAGAAGGCGCTCACCAGCGATGTCTAGGGCTGCTCCCAGCTGTCCGTCACCTTCTCTGGGACACTCAGTCGCCTGAGACTCTGCAGAACAGTCTGGAGGGTTTTCCCTGGCAGGATCACACACAAGTCTCAACGGGCTCGGATGACGACACTTTTGATTACGTTTTATCCATTCGCTAATGAACATCCGTTGTAAATTGTCTTACCAAACTCTTCTTCATAGGAATCCAGCTTTTTCACAAGCTCAGGTACACTGGTGGACTTCAAACCTTCCCCACCTATTGGAGGAGAAATAGACTTGCAGCTGTTTGGACAGTACGAACTTACAGTTTATGTGGTCTTGGCGTATTTGCTGGCCGTCTAACTGAAAGGTGTGCTGAACGCTAGGCTGGTAACCGACGCGGCCCGGGTCCGGTCTCAACATGCCGTTACCTCCGCCGTCGCCTTTCGTCCTGTCATGTCCGAGGAGGGGGCCGCCGTTGCCGTCGGCGCAGAGGCGGGACAGCAGCTCGGCGCGGCAGGTGTGGTCCTTCTCCAGCGTGGCATTCATGTCCTGGGCCAGCCGGTGGTTCTCCACCAGCTCCGAGTGCACCCTCCGCCACGCCATCTTGTCCTCCATCAGGCAGCCCTCCATCACGGTGCGCAGCTCCTTCTCCTGGGCCACCTGGGCCTGCAGGCTCTCCGCCTCCTCACACCTCTGCACCCGCACACCCAACGGTAGAGGTGGTAGTGGTAGTAGTAGTAGTGGTAGTAATAGTGGTAGTAGTAGTAGTGGTAGTAATAGTGGTAGTAGTAGTAATAGTAGTAATAGTGGTAGTAGTAGTAGTAGTAGTAGTAGTAGTAATAGTGGTAGTAGTAGTAGTGGTAGTAATAGTGGTAGTAGTAGTAGTGGTAGTAATAGTGGTAGTAGTAGTAGTGGTAGTAATAGTGGTAGTAGTAGTAGAGGAGGTAGTAGTAGTAGTAGTAGTAATAGTGGTAGTAGTAGTAGTGGTAGTAATAGTGGTAGTAGTAGTAGTAGTAGTAGTAGTAGTGGTAGTAGTAATAGTGGTGGTAGTAGTAGTAGTAATAGTGGTAGTAGTAGTAGTAGTAGTAGTGGTTATAGTAGTAATAGTAGTAGTAGTAGTAGTAGTAATAGTGGTAGTAGTAGTTATAGTAGTAGTAGTTATAGTAGTAGTAGTAGTGGTAGTAGTAGTAGTAGTAGTAGTAGTGGTGGTAGTAGTAGTAGTAGTAGTAATAGTGGTAGTAGTGGTAGTGGTAGTAGTAGTGGTGGTAGTAGTAGTAGTAGTAGTAATAATAGTAATAGTAGTAGTAGTAATAGTAGTAAAACGGGTGACGGGAGAGGAGAGATACACAGGAAAGGGAGGAGTCAGGGCTTACGCTCAGGTGGTAGTTTGGTCATACAAAGTAACTAGCTTAATCTATGCCACAGGGAGCTAACTTTGGAGTCAGCTGCACTGTGTGATATGGGAGATATGGTAAAAAGTCAAACAATGGCTTGTGATACATAGCTGTCAGGGTTGGAGAAGCGAACATAAATAGGGGTTGTTTGCGCCAGGGTTGGCTCAGCATAGCCACCTTGTGTAGTTGAATGGCCATTTCCTGCATCTCTGCCTCCAGCTGGTCAGCGTAGGCCTGTTCCAGAGCATCGCTGGGCGGCCGGGCACTGCTGTGCCATCGGGCAATGGCTGAGGTCATCTTACGCTTGGGACCAAACAGCCTGCAGTGGAGAGCCAAACAGAAGCACATGAGGGTTTCTATGTGGGCTTCATACAGCCTGAAAAGGGTGGAAATTCCTGTCTGTGGTGCTACACGTGTTTTGAGTTCAACCTTACGTGATTCCCACTTCCTTCAGATCATTTTCTGTTAGGGTGAGAAATATCCTCAAGTCGATGTCCTGTTCCTCCAGCAGGGGGAGGTATTTGGAGAAGCCGATCTGCTCGAGGAACTCCGCCAGATCCTGCAGCAGCACGGGGTCAAAGGTTAGCCATGTCAGCAGGTCAAAAAACCAAGAAAACACAACATACATGCAAGCAAGGCAAGACTGCTCTCAAGATAAGGAAATGTGATGGATCGACTATGCCTTCGATACTAGAAATGTATGGCGAGCCAACGCTGGCACGTGCCTTGGGACCCGTGTAGGATGGAGGAGGGTTGACGGGCGAGCGTATCCCAGAGTTCCCTGTCCCGCTGGGCTGCACTGTGTCACTGCTGCCATGGCGACCCTTGCCTTTGGAGTGGTGGCCCTTGTTCGCTCGGCGGGAGCAGCTCTTTTTAGCTTGGTCCGAGTCCTGCAGGACAAAGGAGCATTGTGCATGTCATTGTGGTGACAGTACAGTGGATCTGATGTGAAACAGTTGTGGTATATGACGGTGCTGTAGTGTACATTTATAGCAATTTTTTATAGCTTTAGCTATTTTACCTTTTTTTTTTTTCTTTCTTTTTTTTTTTTAACTGATATGACTGAGATATGTGTGTGTGTGTGTGTAATGTTGCCATGTCTGTAACATGTCCTGTCTGCCATTTGTTTTATTAGACATGGAAGCTTTTTCCACCACAAAGAATGGACAATAGTGCTTTTTGAATCTCGACTCTATGGGGCATCTGATGCCATCTGAAACACAGCTGCGGTATTCAACGGTGTCTCAGTAGGACCTTTATGGGGCGAGAGGGAGTGTGTGTTCCTACCTCGTTGCTCTCCAGAGAGCCCTCCCGGCTGAGTCCCACCACTCGAGGGAGACTCTCACTTCCGCTGCTGCTGCTCCTCATAGTAGGCATGTCGTTATCAAAGAAAGGGCTCTCGTCTGGAGTAGAAACCAAAGGGGGGAACACACACCAGCTGATACGGCTTCAGTTGCCAGGATGGGTGGGTTCGTAAAGGCGTCGGGTTGTTAACTAAATCTCTGCGTTCGCGGCGGCCAACAACATGCAGGTGGCTCGGCGCGCCTGTACCGCCTGGCTAATCTACAAATCATCAGGGTTGGAAACCTTAAGGCGACAGGCGATTGGTAGATCAGTGGGGGGACCCTGCGTGTTTTTGACCGCCATAAACATGACAAACTGTTTGTCCAACCTCTGCTGCTGTTGCTCTGGCCGTCCAGCTCGTTGATGGGCGACGTGACGTCACGGTAACGGATGCCCTCGCTCTGCTCGCCGACGTCGCGGAACGTCATGTATCCTGGAGGGGCTACAGCCGGCTCTGTGAGGAACAGCAGCCGTGTCAAACAAGGTCCAGGAAAAACAACACCCAGTAGCAAAGTACAGTATAAAACCCAAAGCACGCCGCAAGCAGCATGTCAAATGAACATTCTGCAACTGAGAACACTTTGAATCCCACCGTTTTAAACCAGGTAAAGCACAACAAAGAAAACTGTGACTGACTCTAGTCTATTTTCCAGGCTTGAATCCACACGACACCCAAGTCAGTGTGCATTAGGCTTACATCGTCACTACTGCTCGTAATTCAGGTCCTCTGGTAGAATAGAGATAATGGAGAGCGGAACAGTTGACTACCACAGTGTTTGCTGGTGCCTCCCACTCTGAATTTGGCGATGGCTTGCGGCCCATCATGGATGCTGGGTCCTTTGGCCCGGGTGCGACTCGGGCGGAGTCTGGGGGTGGCACCGTCTGAGTCCTCAGAAGAACTCAGGTCCTCAAAGTGTCCTGGAGAGCAACACAGGTGGCGGATTAGGAAATGGGGAGGAGGAAACCAACGCGCTGAGCATCATCATCATCACCATCAACACCACACATGAACACGGTGCCATTTGTGTGCATATTCAAGTGCTTATTCAAGTGCTTCTGCGTCGTACCTGGTTTGGCTTTGGGAGAGCGCATGTCGATGAGGCTTGCGATCTTGGTATGGCCGTACATCATAGCCAGGGCGCGCGCCGTTTCACCTTTGGCGTTCCGCTCATCTGCTTTGACACCCTGAGACGAGCGTGAACAGAAATGTAAAGCAGTCGATGGGTTCATCTAGTCGTACGCCGCATATACTGAGAATGAATACAGCTCGCGCTCAGTATGCTCACATGGTCGAGGAGGTACTGAACAATGATCTCATGTCCAGAAGCAGCCGCTTCCATCAGCGGAGTGAAGCCGGAGCTTGGCTCTCTGTGGAGGAGGAACGCCTCCTTATTAAACCTCAGTCAAGATGAGACGGCAAGAAATTGTGGCAGTAGAGGCGGTCTGACTGAACAGACTCACTTCACGTTGACATTAGCGTTGTTGTCCAGTAGGAACTTGACCATTTGCTGGTGGCCAGTGCTGGTGCAGTGGAGCAGGGCGGTCCAGCCTCGAGAGTCCTTCAGCTCCAGCTCAGCACCTTGCTTTGGGGAGACAAAACAACTAAGAGTCTTTCATATATATGCTATGAAATATCACACGTACAATTAACTAAATACAACCAGGTTACCGGGATAAGGGAGAGAGAAGATAATTCAACCAAAGAATAAAAGTCTGAATAAAAAGAGTCTGACCTGCAGCAGAAAGTATGCAATGCTTTCATTCCCACAGCTTGCCGCCAGCATTAAGGGTGTAAGGCCTTTGCCAGTAGTGGCGTTGACACTCACTCCCGCCTCCAGGAGTAGATTGGCAATGTTGTCATGGCCGATATAAGCTGCATACATCAGAGGGGTCCAACCTCCAATGTTCTTGCTGTCCAGGTTCACCTCTCCTCTGGAAAGACAACGTTCAATTGATGCATCTTTTAACACACAATACAATATCAACATTGATAAAGCGTAACCTTACTGACCTTTTGATGCACTCAGACACTATATCATACTGGCCAATAGAGCAGGCAGTATGTAGATCGAGTGGTACATCCAGTTCCTCGGGTCGTAAAGTGTCCCCCAGCCACAAGGAGAGACTGGCACCCAGCTGCTCGGATTCACTCGTCTCGTCGCTCAATTCCGACATCCTGTCTTCTTATTGCTGAACAGCACCAAGTTACAGGTCTAAATGTTAGTACTCATGTTACCCACCACAGTACCATGCAAGAATATCAATGGTAACATGGTAACATTTCATGTAAAGAGATAGCTAGTTTGCCTGGATGATGGCTGTACAGTCAGCAAGGGTAACAGGGCACGCAAACTTGGTTTAACTTGAATGTGCAAACTCGTTAGCCACGCTAGTACGGAGCTAGACTAGATATAGACCTGGTCCAGGTCTAGACTAGATACAGCTAGCTGGCTAACATAGCTAGCAGTGCTAACTATACTTGACTTTACTCGATGTCATGTGGCTAGAGAACTTGCTAAATAGCTACGGGTTTTTTTTTAAGAAAAAAAAACAGGGGACCTTGAAATATCTAAACCACTGATTCTGTGACTTTTACAGCCAACAAAACCTACCGTTAAAATGCTTTGTGGTGTTTTCCCCGACGTTAGCTAGCAAGTTTTGTTTGCTTGTGTGTTACAATTAAATATGTTCGGGTGAAGCGCATTAGAGCCTTTTTATTTATTTCAGTGAAACTACCACACTGAGGAACCTCGCTTTGCTGTACATAGCCATCACGCCTGATAAGACTAACGTTATGCACAAACAATATATCTGTCATGATGCGAGTATATTGATATAGGCTACTTTAATTTTATACAGTCTTCATTGAAAGGGTTGTATCATTATAATTGCTAATAATAATCAGAAAATGATCAAACATAAAATTCCTTTATTTAAACTTTAATTGTGTGGCACAATGTCAGACTTTATCATTCACACAATTTATTCACCACCAAAATTGAGTTAACCACTTATTTTCCCCCCAGAGCAATGCACGTTAGAGGAAGTTGAAACAGAACTCCTCCTTTGCAGGAGTGAAGACAAAGGTTGAGGTTTCCTCCTGCTTCTGCACACTTGTGCTTGGACAATCCGTCTCGGTTTGCACAGTCGCTTGTTGATTCTTTTGTGTTGTATTGTGAGTCTGTGTTTTGCAGTCTGCTCTCCTGTGGAAAACTGACTTCTTGGCAGGTTCAGACACTGATGTCACCTGAGCCGATGTCATTGCTGCAGAGGGACAAGCATTGGGTTGTCAAATAGGAACAGTTCAACAGCTCAAGCCAAAATTCTCTTCAGTCTGCGAGCCTCGTTTTGCCAGGGAAAATTTAAAATACTGTTTTGTAGAATTATTTGGTGCGTTTTTTTCAAGTATTCTTCTGGCTCTAATACTCACCAGCCTGAATGAGTTTGAATTGCTTGTCCTTCTCCTCCTCCATCTTCTTTCTGTAGTCTCCGGACATCGCCCTCATCACCTGCCTCTTTTTTGCCAGGGGGGCTTTCGAGCTGCGCAGAGTCTTGAGGCCACGAGATGACTCCTCCTCTATAGGGAGAAAAGAATTATGATACATTATCTTCTTTTAACATTGCAGAGCATCATCAACATTCTAATCAAGACACCTGGCTGGTAATAGTAATATATAATACTTCACACTGTTTATGATATTGTATTGGACAACAATAAGCAATATTATGACACTATGTACTCACTCTGTTTTGGTGTACACTTCTGGGTGTTCATTCTGAGTTCCAGCTGCTCGATGCACCAGTCCAGCTCTCTATTCAGCTGTTCTTCTGCAGACTGAATCATATAACCATAATTACACTGTACACACAGTCCACAGAGACTCAAGCTGTCAGAGAGATACTCACCAGTGCTGTCTGTCCATCTCCGTCAGCCCCCTCTATTGCTGATGAACTTGGCGTCTGTTTCTGCTGTCCCTCGGTGGCCCCTGAGGCTGTCTTCTTTTGACCAGATTTCTTCTTTTTCTTGGCTTTGGAGGAAACTGGCGGTTCGTTCTGTGGAGGATTCTCCTCTTTGGCAGGTTTGTGGCTGTCTGAGGCGGGCTCCCCTGAAGGAGAAGCTGCCACTGCCTCTGTCTTCATCTCTCCCTGTGTGTCCTCTGGGATTTGGAAGTTGAAGGCAAACCCAGATCCCTGTCCAGTAAAGACAGTTGATCCAGCGGGCTGGACACTCTTGGCTTCCTCTTGGGAGTGGGCCTCCGGTGCTTGCGCTTCCTCAGGGATGAAGTTGAATTTGAAGCCCTGGCTATTCTTCTGGCCTTGGGCGGCAGTAGGTGCATTAATATCTGTTCCAAACAATATCATCAATATCTCATACACACACACACACGTCAACATAATAAGATATCTAGAAACCTGGCTAACACAGGGGAAGATGGATTTAAGATCGGTGCAATACATATTTACCTATAATCAGTACTTTCTTCTCTGTCATGGTGTTTGTCTCGGCAGAGGTGACAGCTCGGCAGACATTATTATCTAGCAAATAGCTAAAAATTCTGAAGCAGAGTTGTGAAGATACGATTGGGAACGGAACACATGCCTGTCCTCGAGATTCAGTCGTCCGGGTAAAGTTGACTAAAACATAAGGTTCCGCTAACTTCACTTTTTCACATTATCGTGGACAGGACAAAAGGTTATTATCGGTTTTAATTTTGTGATATTGATAGCTACATTAGCAAATTATGAACAGGCCAAACAATTTGCTATGCATGAAATGCAGACCGTTTGTCATCAATCAACTTTCTCATTAAAAAGTAATCTACAGCCAACAAATTCATTGCTTGTGGTGGAATAAATAATATAGCATTTTTACACAATCCTCATTTGATCCGATTTTGATGACCACTAGTAGTTTGCTGCTACTTACAGTAGTACTGTGGGCTAATTCCGTGCAAAGTTTATCTCGTTTTGTTTGAACGTAGTCATTACTTTGTCACGTGGGCTTAGAAGTTATGGTGCATTCGTTTATAACTGGGAGGTGGCAAATTCCGACTTGCTACTAGGAATGATTAAATAAAACACCTCATGAACTCGCACTTCCTCGTCGCAAATTCGGATATGTTTATCAGCCCCCAGTTGCTCGAATGCACTAGATATAACTAGGTAACTGTGATATAATGGTATATAGATATAACTAGGTAACTGTGATATAATGGTATATAGATATAACTAGGTAACTGTGATATAATGGTATATAGATATAACTAGGTAAATGTGATATAATGGTATATAGATATAACTAGGTAACTGTGATATAATGGTATATAGATATAACTAGGTAACTGTGATATAATGGTATATAGATATAACTAGGTAACTGTGATATAATAGTATATAGCTCGAATGCACACAGGTCGGAAGTAGGTATTTTGCCACTTGCGACTTGCCACCTCCGACCACAAACGAATGCACCATCAAATCCTTGCTGTTGAATGTGGCTCACCGCGGGGCTGCCCAGGTAACACACACGATGTTCAACAAGAGGATAAATCCAGGCTCACAGATCCACCGGATCAGTTCCCTCACTAGTCGACGGATTACCGAGGACGCCAGCAACACGTTTGAAAGAAAGACAAGTAAAGTAAGTAAATATCTTAACTAACTAGTTACAGATTATATGGCTAATGTGATTGCTTTCCGCTGATCTAAGGTAGCGTTTGATGCTACCGTTGTTCTGTATTTAGTTAACTAGGTTAGCTAACGTTAGCTAGTTAGCTTGTGTAACACAAGTTGTTGTTGCTGGGTGCAAAATGGCAGCTTTTCCTACTAGCTAACGTGAACGTGATCTCGCTAGCCTTCTGCTTCTCGATTGTTTCATTAATTGGTGTCAGCCAGTTCTAACTCTATTGAAAATTTGCAATAAAGTGAACGCTGTAGACAAAAACGATGTTTCAGTAATGCAGGCATGGAAGTGGCTGGTTAACTTGGCTGCTAACCTTAGACAAAAACCATGTTTTCAGTGTAATGGTGGCATGGAGGTGGCTGGTTTAACTGGGCTATCAGCTAGTTGTGATTCAAAAGGCAGGAAATGCATTAACTACAGGCGAAGGGTTTGAAATGTTAGCTCACTAAAGAGGAAACTTGGCTGGGTAGCTATTTTCTTGGCGCCATTTGTCTAACGTGCTTTTCTTTTGAAGATCATGAGTAACGTTAACTATCGCCACACGTTAACGTTACTGATAAGATGGGTAATAACCTTATGCCATAAGTTATGGGACATTATGCACAATTTCTGTTCTGTACGTTAGCTTGTTGGTCAAGCTTTGGAACCGGTTTCAGTGAGACTGTTTTCTACTGTCCACACAGACCGGTAACTAATCTACCCTTGTGTCCTTGGGCAAGGCACTAAAGGTCCATGCATTTTACGCGCCAACTATTCTTTTGCCTACAATGACTTCGCTACTCCCCATTTATAAGTAAATGGGTTGGAGGTGTGAAGTGTTTCTACAATGGATGTCGATGGGAAAATGCTCGTATGTGACGTGTCTCAAAGAATAGTGACTGATGCTGTCCACTCGTGTCCATGTTGATTTCCAGACGAGCCTGTGTTGGTGAATCATGGCACGTACGAAGCAGACCGCTCGTAAGTCCACCGGTGGAAAGGCGCCCAGGAAACAGCTGGCCACTAAAGCTGCGAGGAAAAGTGCGCCCTCTACTGGCGGTGTGAAAAAGCCCCACAGATACAGGTAAGCAATTTCACCCTCTATAAATTAATCTAACTTTTTTTTCACCTTTTTATAATCTGGTCTTTGTTTTACAGATCAATCACATCACTTGTGCCTGTGTAGTTTTTATCTAATTTGATGAGTTGTCTTTTTGAAGGCCGGGTACGGTGGCTTTGAGAGAGATCCGTCGGTACCAGAAATCCACGGAGCTGCTCATCAGGAAGCTGCCGTTCCAGCGCCTGGTCAGGGAGATCGCCCAGGACTTCAAGACAGACCTCCGCTTCCAGAGCGCTGCCATTGGAGCCCTGCAGGTCAGTTGACTGGGCATCTGGACTGTGAATGTGTGGCAGAGGTGGTGCTATTTTAGCTGTGTTTTGTGCAGGGTGTTTTGATTTAGTGGTACTGAAATATGAACCCTTTGGGGGTCAAGAACTTCTCAAACCAGCTTTGTTGTCTTTTCCCCATACAGGAAGCCAGCGAGGCGTACCTTGTTGGCCTTTTTGAGGACACAAACCTGTGTGCAATCCACGCCAAGAGGGTCACAATCATGCCCAAGGATATACAGTTGGCAAGGCGAATCAGAGGAGAACGTGCTTAAGTTGGAACATTTTCTGAATTCAATACTTTTTAAAAATTGCCGGGTGGGAGTGGCCAGGGCTGTATGTGTACATGCAGTGTTTTTAATTCATTTTGTACAAGTTCCATTCGTGGTATATAAAGGAATGTGGTTCTTTTGTAGTTCACACAGAACATTCCCTAACCTTTCTCTCAGGTTTTGAAAATGTTTGTGTATTTTTAGTTTGTACTTCAGGTCCAGTTGTAGCATCATGCATGTGTGTTCTATGGAGTAGGACTTGGTTTGTATTCCTTTGTGGCTGTTTGTAAATAAACTTTCCACTACCTCAGTTGGGTTGACTCTTAGTTATTTACTGTACGTTGCTGCTTTTAATTGATTAATGATATGAGTCATGGCCACTTGGAGCCATTACAACCACAGTACCATTGTCGTTAAACGCTGAGAGACGCCTCTCACGTGCATTTGTTGACAAGCTGAGGAAAACGGAGTCTGCCGGCAAATTCGAAGAGGAGAGCTTAAGGTAAAGACCTTCATGCGAGAGAACTGTGGTTAAAAGTTACATATCAGAATACACTTTGTCTCACTGTGAGAAATGTGTCTTGGCACACATGCTGTAGTAGACAGTCAACACACGGTTGTTAGTGAGGAGCCATATAGCACCAACAAATGACAATAAATATGCACACGAACACAGAGCAGAAGATGCATATCATTTGGAGTCCCTACTGTCTTAGCCTGCTCACTATTGAGGATTTTTATTGAGACGGGGACCGGTTTAACCTGCACCGGGGGACTGTAAACCTCCCAGAGGGCAGGAGCTCATACTCATGCAGTACATGAGATGGGTCAGCGACCATCTTACAGGCTAGTCTTCGGGTGGCCTGTCCCTAGACAGATTGTAGTGTAGGATAATCTCTAATTCCTATAACCTTCCATGCAGTCTGCATCAATCTAAGCGGCTTGGATTTAAGTTGCACAGAAAGATTCCCGAACCAAGCTGTGATGCCGTATCTGAGAAGACTACAACTGCCCGGTAGAAGACAATCATGTACTTTTGGTCAACACCATGCAGAGGCGTTGCAGAAAATGTAGTCTCTGCTATAGCCTACTACAGAGACCGTCTACATGGGTACTCCAGGATAATTAATTGTCAATAAAGACACCGAGATATTTAAATGAGGAGACCTGTGAGATGGTTTTCATGGATAACCACAGGCCTGGGGTCACCCACTCCCTTGGGGTCAAACACCATCTCCTCTGTCTTTTTCTCTTTCAGGGTAAGGTGGTTACTGTCCCACCACTCAACAAACCTCTAGAGTAATCACATAGGTCATCATTCTTTTTTTAATAAGGCTAGGATGGCAGTGTCATCAGAGAACTTCATTATGTAATTGTTAGGATGAATGTTTCTACATTCATTAGTGAATAGACTTAAGAGAACAGGAGAACTAACACAACCCTGGGGGGCTCCTGTACTCAGGGTTCTAGCTCCTGAGAGAGAACCGTTGACACTGACCTGTTTGCGATTAGTTAGAAATGAGTGGTACCATCTGATGACCTGAGGGTGCACATTCAGGTCAGACAGCTTTTTGATAAGTAGATGTAGCTGTACTGTATTAACAGCTGAACTAAAATCAACAAATAAAAGACGGACATATGAGGTAGGGTTCTCCAAGTGCTTAGATAGGAGATGTACCATGGTTACGGCTGCATCATCTGTGCCCCGGTTACACTGATACACAAACTGAAATGGATCTAATAGACAGCTGACATCTTTTTGACAGCCAAAAGCGTTACAATGACAGATTTCGTGGAGGTCCTCAATGACACCCCACCACCCGAAGAAATATTTGAAATGCTTAAGCCTCCATATTGTAGGTTAACATCACTTTCCTTAACTAGGTCAACTAACATACTTTTTATTTTTATCCCTTGTGCCAGAAAGGCATGCCTGTTTTACAGGTTACGATTTGGTCAAAATGACCCTGTATAAATTTCCAAGTCTTAACTAGGAATCTCATTCAACAAAAACGATTTCTGCAGCAATGTCTGCTTTGCATAATGTTCTATATCCATGACTGAAGCGTGTTTTCTAATTGTTCCAGAGGGAATGGTGTACAGTGAATTGGAGAAGACATTTTGAGACAATGGACAAATGTGACGCAAATGTTTTCCAAGTACATGGACAAAAGTTGCTAAGAATGTGGGCAACTGCTCTCAAAACAAATTTACTGTTTAAATTATACAAAGTAAGTAAAAGGCTCACTGTCACCGACAATACCTATAAACATGGCCTGTGACTGCTTCCAAATGTCAGACAACCTCAAATTTAAACTGTTTCACCCTGTTCTGGTATACAATATGACATACAATGTGAATCATTCACAATTCTTGGTTGTAGTTGGCTAGGTGTGTCTTCTGTCAAATGTATGGTGCATCATCAGCTTTCATAATAAAACCCCAACTGTACATTGCAGGCTATTATAAAGTAATTGTTCCTTTGAGCACATATGGACTTACTCAACCTTGTTACCTCTTATTTATGAAGGAGCAAACATATGCACACCTGCAGGACGACAGGTGCGTTAGAAGACCATGGGTCAACTGTAGTAAAATAAAGGACTCCCGCAGTTGTCTTTACTTCCAAAACTATTAGTCGCAACATTTCAATGCGGACCTTCATTAGCTGAACTGATTAAGTTTAATGATAAGGCATTGGGTCAAATGAGTCTACATAAGAGCAGATAAGAAACGTCAGCTTCTTCTGCAGTGCACTAGTGGCTGGATTACATTTGTCATTTATACGCTCAAAGTAGTGCCATGTGCAGCGGAGGAAGAGGCATACCACACGCTGCAGACACTAAAAATAAATATAACCATAAACCTATATGACCATTTCAATCATAATATTAGCTTGATTCATCCTGGACTTGTTCCTCCTGGACCTGTTCCTCCTCCTCGTCCGACAGCAGGCCCGGTAAGTGTTCATAGAGCTGCTTCTCCAGCTGTTTGTCAACGTCCGTCTCTCCTCTTAGTGCACACCACAGAATAAAGGCCATGCCTAAGAAACTGATGGGAAGGACTTTCCACAGAGGCCGTTGGTATTTGCTGCCCAGTGACTGATCCACATTCCAGGTCCTGTGACTGGCTTTGCTGGTGGAGAACTTGATAGGTCGTGAAATGTCCTCATCCGCATCATCCTCTGGCTTCTTTGACTTTTCCCACCTCTGAGACGTCAGGGCAATGCTCCTTCCATGGCTCAATCTTCACACATGAGAAAGAGATGTGTTAGTCCACCAAAGGCAAGTGATAAAATTGTGTATAATGGCAAATATGTATAATCTATGAAATAATATATGGGTATATTATAAGGGTATATTGTATTTGTTGTTATGACTAAAATGGTCCAGTATGGGAGTTTCCTCTGCCTCTCTCAGACATGACTCGCATGCAGTGACTATGAACCACATTGATACACGAAGGAGGCTAACGTGTGCTATTGTAACTCAAGGTCATCATAGCAAAGACTGCATGTGACGGAGAGAAATAGAAAGGAAACTCAACAAAAATCGAATTTAATCCCGTATACACATTGAACCACCTCTAACTCCATTCTGAAAAACACTGAGTGTCTGTTGGCCACTGACTTATGATTGTCATTGAACTGACGCCAAATACAATACAATGCTGAGGCTACTATGGTTAAACATACCTCAGACTGGTCTTACTCCCACCGATTCGAGTCCCACGACGTGATGAATACTGTGCCAAACAAGACAAAACACTTCCCAGTCTTGACATCGTGAAAAACGGTGCATAATCCTAGGTTCGAACTCGAAATCATGTAACCATGCACGCAATACGTCGTTGTGCAACACTGTATTCCTTCCGTCAATAGTGCAGCAGCGGAATGCAAAGATTCCACCTCCTTATATATTTCCTTAATATATATATTTGGCTACCATTTAATTTCTTACTCGTGTGACATACGATGTCACATATATTCAGAGAGCTCCTGTGGAAATACGTTTGTTAAAATATGTTATGTAGATACATTTACTTTAATATCTAATGACAACCGTAGGCCTATACTGCCATCTACCGTTATAATTTGGAAACAACAAGGTCAATATCTGTCCAATCCCAATGCACCAAACTATAACACTTCCGCATTATACCACGCATGGGGTTGATGGTATGCTGAATTCTCACATGTCCATGTGTGTTGTCTTGTCAGAGTTGTACTGTTTTAGAACTATATACGCTTGCGAACATTACAATTTGAAGTACAAGATTTGAAAAGTACGTGGCTCAGCAAGAAAACTGACCATTAGCACGGGTCGGATACTACTCCAAGTTTCTCCTCGTTAGGTGAGCATGGGGACGTGGTAACCACGTGTGTCTGGTATCATTGTATGTAATCGTTATGGTGGTAAAAAATATATTATCGTGTGTGTGTGTGTGTGTGTGTGTGTGTGTGTGTGTGTGTGTGTGTGTGTGTGTGTGTGTGTGTGTGAGTGAGTGAGTGAGTGAGTGAGTGAGTGAGTGAGTGAGTGAGTGAGTGAGTGAGTGAGTGAGTGAGTGAGTGAGTGAGTGAGAGAGAGACAGACAGAGAAGGCTACATGTGTCTCACAAAGAACTTTCCAAAGAACCTAGTTGTCTGCTTTCTCTCTATCTCTCTGTCATACTGCACCTCTTTCTGGTAGGAAAAATAAGTGATCTTCATGGCTAAAAGTAAACCACAGGAACCAGACTCCAGTGCCTCAAAGAGGAAGAAGCATTCCAGTGAAAAAGAAGTCTGCGTGGAAGAAAACATGGACAGAAAAGTGAAAAAGAAAAGGAAAAAGCCTGAAACAGAGGTGAGGATAGAGAGGGGTGTTACTTTGCCCTCATGTGATAGAATTAAGTAATAAATTCATTGTTCTCTTGCTTTATTCCAGGAGGAGCCACCCATCTCAGCGTTGCCACAGCCAGTACAAGACGACGCTCAGACAGGGACAAAACCCAAGAATCACAAACAACCAACAGAACACGCACAGACAGAAAAGAGGCGCAAGAAAAAACGAGTTGAGGTAAAAAACCCAGTCACAAAAATCTAATGAAATCTCTTCCATAAACATTGAAAAACCTTTAACTCGATTCTGAAAAACACTTGTACAACACTGGGAGAATGATGTCCTGAGTGTCTTTTGGCCACAGTCAGACTAGAAAGGATTGTCATTAACTAACGCCATGAAATACAATGCTGAGGCTATCCACTACGATTAAACATACCTCAGACTGGTCTTACTCCCACCAATTCGAGTCCCACGACAGGAGGAATACTGTTCCAAACCAGACAAAACACTTCCCAGTCTTGACATAAAGGAACGGTCATCTCGAGCAAAACCCTAGGTTCGAAGTCCGATCATGTAATACATCGTTGTTCTACACTGTATTCAACACTGTGATAGAATGAGGTTATTAATTGTTCTCTTACTTTATTCCAGGAGGAGCCACCCATCTCAGCGTTGCCACAGCCAGTACAAGACGACGCTCAGACAGGGACAAAACCCAAGAATCACAAACAACCAACAGAACACGCACAGACAGAAAAGAAAAGCAAGAAAAAACAAGTTGAGGTAAAAACCCAGTCTGTTCTATTATTTTCAACTATATGTTGTAAGTAGCAGGTGAGATCAAGGTGGCAGAGCCTCTAGGTGGAATCAAAAATGGGGGGTAGGGAGCCACTAGGTGGAGCTGAAATATTTCCTCATTGAATGAGCTGTCTCCTGTCTTCCAAAACCTGTGATGAACCAATGTTCATCTAACATGTAGGTGAGAAACCTAGTGCAAATTTCATGGCTGTGTATTTTCATATGCGATTTGACATAAAACAGAGAATATCTTAGTGAGACTTCATAAGTTTCCGGTCTCCAGAACTTGCTATTCATTTCTGGTTGAAGAGCTACATTTTCAGTCACTGTTTGTTTATGGCCGTCCTCTAAATGTTGGTTGTTGTGTGTGTGGGGTGTAACGGCAGGGGTAGGTTTGAGTTCGTGGCTTGAGGCGTAGGTTTAGGGTGGCAGGTTGAATTTCGGGGAAGGCGCGCCTTGGTCGGCACCGGCAGACTGTCGGCCTTGTGCGAGCTGTGCAGCTTGGCCCAGCCGGCGTTCTGCTTGACGAAGATCTTGAGTTTCTCCTGGAAGGTGTCCCCCAGGAAGCCGTAGACGAGGGGGTTCAGGCAGCTGTTGGCGAACGCCGCCAGGTTGACCACGTGCGCCGTCAGGGGGTAGTCGCGCCACAGCGTGCCGCCTCCGGCGTCCCCCCCCACAGGAGGTGGGCGCTCACGAACACGTTCTCTGGCAGCCAGCAGAGGAAGACCCTGAGCATCAGGGTGCATTTCCTTTGGTTACAGTGGAGTATGATCTTAAAGATATTTCTGTCAAAAAGTAACTGTGGCAAATCCTCCTCTCATACGTGGCTTAGTTGTTGAGTTGTGGATATGGTGATTAAGGACATTTGTCCTTGATGAGTTCATGGAGAGGATTTTGCTTCCCTCTGGAAAGTGAGTGTCAGGGTTAGTATATACATTTTCTTTCCCTCTTGTTAGTGAAGCACAGTGTGTTGCCTCTGTCTATGAAATGCGCTATATACAACTTCTATCAATGCTCTTATCAAGTAGAGAATGTGGTCTTTTTGTTGTTAATCACCAAAACTAGGCATATACTACTTTCCCTCTTAATGTAATCTACTGAAAACTGATCTGTAAGGGATAGGTTTATTAGAAAGTGGCACTTACTGTGATGGCGTCAGTCAACTTTCCTCTTCGTCTGCTTATCCGATCAGATCCTTGTCGCTGTAGAGATGATTGGGCTAGTGAAGACAAGCCCTCTCTTCCCTCAGGTGTTTAGCACCACCCTCTCTCTCTCTCTCTCTCTCTCTCTCTCTCTCTCTCACATGCACACACACATACACACACACAGGCTTTTGAGAGTATATGATATACACTATATTGCCAAAAGTATTCGCTCATCTGCCTTTACACGCATATGAACTTAAGTGACATCCCATTCTTAATCCATAGGGTTTAATATGACGTCGGCCCACCCTTTGCAGCTATTACAGCTTCAACTCTTCTGGGAAGGCTTTCCACAAGGTTTAGGAGTGTGTTGGATGTTCCAACATGCACATTCCTGTTGGAACAGGAAGGGGCCATCCCCAAACTGTTCCCACAAAGTTGTGGAGTTAATTTCACTGGAACTAAGAGGCCAAGCCCAGCTCCTGAAAAATGGCCCCTTCCTGTTCCAACATGACTGCGCACCAGTGCACAAAGCAAGGTCCATAAAGACATGGATGAGCGAGTTTGGTGTGGAAGAACTTCACTGGCCTGCACAGAGTCCTGACCTCAACCCGATAGAACACCTTTGGGACGAATTAGAGCGGAGACTGCGAGCCAGGCCTTCTCATCCAACATCAGTGTCTGACCTCACAAATGCGCTTCTGGAAGAATGGTCAAAAATTCCCATAAACACACTCCTAAACCTTGTGGAAAGTCTTCCCAGAAGAGTTGAAGCTGTAATAGCTGCAAAGGGTGGGCCGACGTCATATTAAACCCTATGGATTAAGAATGGGATGTCACTTAAGTTCATATGCGTGTAAAGGCAGATGAGCGAATACTTTTGGCAATATAATGTATATGATATACATACTGTATATATGTGTAAATCTGTTAGAGCACAACTTGACCACAAGTTCTGCTAAATTGGGGGCTTTTTCTTTTCTCCCAGCTTCATCATCCATGTTTGAAGTGTGTAGAATGTTCACATACTAATAGGGGGGGTCACGATAACATCTATAGTCTATTTCCACAAAACAAGATGGACGCTAGAACCTTGTGTACTGTGATGATGTCTTGTACCAGTGCTTATGGTCATCACTCATGGAATTGCACGTACTGTAATGACAAGACTAGAATATTCACAAGACAGTATTCTCAAATAGCAGGGCTCAGTCTCTGATTCATTGAATCAGTTTGCGATCAGTCATTTCATTCTTTGTTGTTTGTGTGCAACAGTCACAGAAATCAACTCAGAGAGTTAACAAGTCCTTTACATCTTTCATTCATTGCAGCCCTGAATCTTTGCAGATGTAGTGTAAGAGACATGGGTCCTAGAGACATGGGTCCTAGACTCCTCCAGCTCCGTTGTGCTTTCTCTGCTGGTCCCATGCCAATGCGCCTGCTGGCATTGAAGGTGTGCGTAAGGCATGCTAGCTAGCGACCCTAGTCTAGCCTTGTGTGGTTCTTGTTGAGATAATGGCACAAGAGGCAAAATGAACCTAAGGTCAAGATGGCAAGCTTCCATTTCTGTTCTTTCATATTTTTCTATGGATGATAGATGTAAGTAACTCTTAGCTGTGTTCTGGCATTCTGGCAAAAGGCGTGTGTCAAAGAGCAAGTTGTAATGAAGACATTTTGGCAGACGTGAATAACAAAATACCTCGGAAGTGTTGTATTCATTTCAGTGATTTGTAATGTTTATTTGCCATTGCCATTCAATTCAACATTTAAACATTTTTCAACTATGAAATGCACAAGTAAAAATTGTACAAGTACAAATAGTTGCTGAGAAAATATTTATATAATAATTGCTGATGAATGTCCAAAAAGTTTGATAAACTTTTACAAGCAGGCTAAAAAACCTTCTAGATACAGTACATGAAAAAGAGATGATATTTAAGCAGTTATCAGAGTAGTTGAAAAGTCTCTAAACTATTATTTTCTCTATGTAGCTTCAAGAGTTGAGGTAGACCTAATGCTTATTAGATCGTTTTTATAAAAATAAAACACGGCATATTAACAATAGTTCTGACTGAACCAGTATCCTCAGTCAGCAAAGTGCTTGATTGTTTGGATGAAGGTTTTTGGGGTTTGTGAAATATATATCTATTCCAGAGAGTGACCTCTGGGATCATTCATAGTCGTGATGAGTGTCGCTAACCTCGATGCGGGGGGCCAGGATGTGCCGGTGAGTCTGTGCACCCCCCAGGCCGCGGCAGCAGTCCTTCAGCCGCCGGCCCGCCTCCTGCAGGCCCTCCCTGCACGGCCTGTGGAGCAGCAGCACCAGCGCCAGACACGCGCAGCTCCCGGAGAACAGCACGAACTCGGCCACGCTCAGGAACGCCCTCTCCCGGTGGCCCAGCCCCTCGGCCTCCCTCAGCCCCGCCGCTCTCACCAGCGCCGCCAGGTAGAACGCCTGGCAGGCCAACGTCACCGCCGCGACCGCCAGGAACACGGGCCCCTCCTCCGACCCGGAGAGGAAGCGTCCGCTGGACTTCCATTGGTGCACGCAGCCGCCTATCAGGATCCCCAGCAGGATGGCGTACGGGAGCAGGAGGCCCACGCAGAGCTTGGCTATGGCGTACGAGCGCCCGGCGTCCACCAGGTCTATGACGCAGACGTCCCGCTCCCCCAGTCCCTGGCTGGGCCCTCTCAGCGCCGCCAGCAGCAGAGAGGACAGGCCCGAGGCCAGCGCCGCCAGGGCCACGCACACCCCGGGCCTACCCAGCAGGGGGTGGGCCGGGGGGTCGAAGGTCAGCGCGTAGCACATCAGCACCAGCAGCAGCAGCCCGCAGAGCGACACGGCGTTGACGGAGAAGGACAGGGCGGCGCAGCCCAGCCGCGTGGTCTCCAGGTAGCGGGGCCTGTAGGCCACTGAGGAGAGGGAGAGGAGCAGGATGAGGAGCTGGGAAACGCAGAAGACCAGGAGCACCACGTCCACCCAGGCCAGGCGCCGCTGGGCTCGGTAGGACTGGACGAAGCCGTAGACGAGGAAGACCGCCGACGCCAAGCCCAGCACCGCGCACAGCGCATAGACGTAGTTGGCCCTGGAGGTCAGGTCGTTGGCTGAGATCTCGTCACTGTAGTCAGAGCTGTAGTTTCCGCTGGACGTGGAGTTGGTGAAGATGGGATGAAGAGCGGTGGTGGATACAGCTGGTACGCTGATCTCTGGCGGGATGGGATCCACCGTTTGATTTGACTGGAGGGGAAAAGGAGAAAATTCCTGATTTTAGCAATCAGAAGAACAGAAACATTTCTCATAAACAGATCAAATAAGGAATAACCCGAAATAAACCAGAGATAAAACCTCTAACAATTTCAGAAAAGTCCCAAAGTAACACCATGCTCTTTGTTCCGTTTTTCATCTTCCAAACAGTTCAGTACTATCTAATGCTCAGTGCTGTTGTTCTCTGAGACATCTAACAACATAGGCAACATTTAAATCTTGAGTTCAAATGAATAACTTCTGTTGGGAAATGCAGTTACACAAAAACCGTCTTATCACCCATCATATTTACCACACACTGCCAGCTGTGCATCTCACCTCTTCTAGTTTACACTACAGCATCTGTCAGCATCAAACATCAAGTTTTGGCTGTGGGCTATTGTGAGCATGTTAGAGCACCATTCCCTGCTTTGTGTGGTCGTCCTGTAGGAACTTGAGACACTTGAACAACATGTGTTTTCACTTACCATTCTCACTTTCGGCAGTGGCAGAAATCTTCCTTTTGTTTATGTTCACAAACCCGGCGTGGACTGTTTAAAAGATCCAAAGCCCGGACCGATAAAAATTATACTTCTTGCGCTCAGTTTGAGCTTCCCTGTGTTTTTCATGAGTTAGCGATATATCAGCCAGCATACTTTCAGAATGACTTGGTGGCCACGTGATCAAAATCTCTCCCTCCCTCTTTTTTTTCATGACCACTGAGAAGGGTGTTCGGTGTATTTTAACTGAGGGTAGTTTTTCATGGAAGTTGTAGGTTTGCCATTAGCCATCTACATCTTTACTGGCTGTTTTGCTCAATAATACTTCCTCTTTTGACATGTTATTTTGGTGACACCCCCAAACTTTGTGCACGCAAAATAAAACCTGTGATAAATGAAGTGTAGATTCAGTGGGTTGAACAGGAAAAAAGTAGTTCCAGATTCCCTGGATGTATTTTCACTGGACTCATTTCAAACTGCACGTCGTTTTCCAGCCCTGTAAACACAGCAATGGAAACTGCCATGAAGGGTGTCTCTGTGGCCTGACTGTTTGCCTGTGTAATATCAACCACAGAGAGACCCGCCCCTCTGCTCTCTCCTTCTCTCTCCCCTTCTCTTTACTACCCTCCACCTCTCCGAGGGTTTGAATCATGGGGTTTGAATGCCTGAGAAGATTTCTGTCCCTCACAATGGTGGCATGAATGGTGCAGTACAGGGTTTGCAGACCCAAAGTGTTTTGTTTGGATTGGTTTCATATTTGAGGTGAGGGTGTCTGACAGACAGCTTCCGAATGTGACGCGTGCATCATCTCTCGAAATTATGTGCAGTTAAAACCACAATGAACTCCAGAACTCACTGAAACTGGCTCTCATGTTGATACAAGAAACACACCATTAACAGCCAGGGAACAGGAAGTGTCACTGTGATGTGATGTGATGTGATGACACATACTTTCTTAATGTTATAACATTTATCTCTTCTGTAGAATATTTTACGGTTTGTGGTGCAGTCCGTTGAAGTAAATTGTGTATTTAAATATTATATTGTATTCATTTGACTTTCAGAATACAAAAAAACAACTTGCAGTATACAGTTCCCATAATACCTTAGTGGAGGAGTACACTATCATGACCATTTGAACTTAGGTTTTTATTTTAGAAACAAATCTTGTCTTTCTCTTGATGTCAGATGAAGACTATTGGTTGAAGCGACGTTCTTGACTGCTCTTGACTCTGGTGATCTGCTAAACATGAATGCATCAGTCTGTTGTCTCCATATGTTGGATACTGTATATCATGGCGCTTTAAGGTTTGTTACAAACGTAGAGCCCTCACTCAGCACTGCACAGATCATGAAAAAATCAATAAAAAATCCCCGGTGTTTTATCTGAGCATAATCTTGGAGCCGGCAGCAGCATTTCACTGTAACTGTACACGTACAAAATAAATCTTGATCAATTATTAGGAAATTTAAGGCCACTGGAATAGTGGCTAACATGCCAGGTAGAGGACGCAAGTCTGTCTTGCCCACACGTGTAGTGAGACGGATGGTTCAAGAGGCAAAAATAAGTCCAAGGGGCACAGTTCAAGATCTCCAAAACAGCCTGGCATCTTGGGGTTACAAGGTGTCCAAAGCTACGATGATGCCTACATGACAATGGCCTTTATGGCATAGTTGCAACAAGGAAGCCTCTTTTGAACACAGTTCACTGAGAAATGTTTCTTGAATTTGCTGAACTACATCTGAACTACAATTGGAACCGTGTCTTGTGGTTAGATGAAACACAACTTTTGCTTGTGCATGGAGGAATGCTTGAAGAACTTCCATAACCTCACATGGCACTACAGGAAGCGACCACTTTCGTTTAGGCCGAGGGAAGAACCACAAAGTACTGATAATGAGTGTGACTATTTGTGATTCATGATTTTTCTGGAAAATACATTTGTGAACCATTCAATTGGGATTCCTGCAAGTGCATTATTATTAAAGAATGCAATTTTCTTTTTTTGAGCATAAAATAAAGCTCATTGCTTACTGTTTACTACTTACTGTTTTTTTTATGTTTTTATACAAAAAATCTCTTTTGTTCATCTTTATCAAGGGCGAGGATAAAAAGGAATCGGCTGTACATACTGTAGAGGGGAAATGGGATTGCTTTAGCCCTAGTAATTAAATGGTCTTGGTCTGGAGGATGTCTGATAACTTTGCTACAAAAACATGAAACTGAAAATTCCTCACAAAGGAAGCTCTGTTACAGATAAGACTGACCTGCCTCGTGCTTTTGTTACTGTATATTGAACAGATTGCAGAGCCAACCACTGGCCCCTCTGTGACCCAGGGGGAGGAAGAGAAGGCCTCTGTGACCCAGGGGGAGGAAGAGAAGGAGGTGATGTTGGAGGACCTGAGTCCCGAAGAGAGACGAGTCTTGGAGAGAAAGATGAAGAAGATTCTGAAGAAGAATAAGCTTCAAACTGAAGGGAAGGCGGAAGGGAAAGTTGACGCCAAACCCATTGCCCCTCAACAGGCGCTAGACTACCTTACCTGGTGAGAGCAGAGATACCCTTGTATAGATGACACATACACATTTGAATGTTATACAAATGTATCTATGAAGGAAAAAGTGTTTTGGCTGATTATTATTGTGTTCTAAATTATTGATATTTCCAATTAAACAGACAGACACAGGGTAGCTCTACATAAACCTAGCACAGGCCAGATTGATTATGTAAGATGAAACTCAAATCAGCATTGTTGCTAATGGATGTTGTCAAAAAACCTAATTTCAGCTGGGCTGAGAACAGGAAGGACTGGAAGTTCCAGAAGACCAGGCAGACATGGTTACTACAGCACATGTTTGATTCTGAGAAGGTAACCCCCCCACACACACAAACACACACGCATCTTAACGAAACAGTGGAAAATAATTCATATTTCACAATCAAGGACATACATAGTTGAATCTGCCAAGAGTAGGCCTGGGGCTCCCCCTGCAGGTATCCAGTGGTATCAGTAATATGGAGATTCTCAGCTGCTCATATCAACAAAACTGTTTTTTTTATTAACTATCAAAAATCATAATCAGTGTTCATCCCCTCCCAGTTTTCTCTCATATAAACACACATGAATCACCACAGTTCACATTCATAGTTCCCATTGACCACGTCGTCATCCCCGGACCCTGGGTTTCCTCAGGTTCCAGACCAGAGCTTCTCCGTGCTGTTGTCCTATCTGGAGGGCCTGCGCGGAGCAGCCAAGGACACCACCGTGAAGAAGGCTGAGACGCTGGTCCAGGAGCAGGGAGAGGGGCCAGAGGGCGAAGTGGAGGCCCAGAAGAGGGCACACAGAGCCAGGGAAGTCATCCAGCTGCTCTCCTGACCCACTACCAGCATCTTCGTCAGATATTGAGAACCGTAATGGTGAAGTCCTACTGCAACGCTGACTCACTCAAATTAAGAAGGGGGGTGGGGGGTGGGACTGGACTTCCTCCAATGTGTTTAATGAGACAAGAACAAACTTGTTTTGGTATCTAAGAAAGGAATCAGGAATCCAACCAGTGTGTGATGTACATTGTTCATTGCACTGTAAACAGCCTGTCATTGTTGTCCTTATTCCTAAACCTTATTCCTAAGCCGAATGTCTGTCTGAGAAATATGTCTTCAGTATTAAGCACAACTGTATTGACTTTGAATTGTTGTCAATTACTGGACCATGTAATTGTACATTTCGACATAATAAAATATATTAACATTTTCTTCACTGCCATATGTCTTTCCATTACACATGCTCATTACTCATTTGTGGAGATGGGATTAAATCTTCTCAGACTTCTGTCAGGTGGCTTCCCCCATGGGTCACTTCTCAGCAGTGTAATGTCTTTATGTAATGGCCAATGTAATGCCCAATCCCTTTAATCACATTAGAGCAAGTCTGTTATAAAGCCATTGTCTCCTCTCAGATGTCGGTCCTGAGCAGTCAAATCTGCTGGAATCTTCACATCATCTAGACCCGAGAGAGAGAACAGAGGGAAAGTTTGCATTTGACAGCTCAGCCAGTGTGATGAAATATCTACTGTACATTGAGACATGATTAGTAGACTAACCTGTGTTTGGCTGGTGGGAGATGTTGTGTTGAGTGAGGAGGGCCCTCAGTCTCTCAACTTCTTCACTCTGTTTACGGAGGTCCTGTACAAAACAGGAATAAATTCAAAATATTCCATGGGTACAGCTTGAACAAGTTGCCACAGCTTTCCAACGGAGGTGTGGAATTAATCTGAACTGTGGATTTACCTCCTTGCATTTCTGTATGGCGTCGGGTGTCTTTGAAGCTGCTGAAGGTGTTGATGGCTTCACTTTGACCCTTTGGCTTTTCAGGAAACCAGCCTCCTCAAAAATCTCTCTCAGTAAGTTGTTGTAGCCCTGTCAAGCACAGGTGACGGGTACATCAATAGGCAACAATTAATCTAAGCAACCTAGAACCAAATATTACACAAGTGCTGCTAACATTTGTTTAGCCTGTCCCTGGTGAGAGACTAGGGGACTACAAACTAAGGGGAATCCATGTCAAGCCCATTTTTTGTTATCTTACAAGAAAATGTTTGTGCTACTAGACAATACACCAATACACACACAAATATCCCACAGATCTGTATTTTAAACCATCTTTATTTACCTGCTCAGTGATCAGCTCTTCATAACGGGCCTGCTCAGCCTCATCCCACTCTTCCTGCAGCTTTTCACTCAGGACTGGGTAGACTTGATGAGATGGGGAGGGGGCGCACACATACACACACACACACACCATGTTTCAAGGCTCAATGATCATTATTAAACTAACAAAGAGATGGCCCACTGTGACCTGACTTACCTAAGAGAGAATGAGGATGGCACACTAGCGGGGTCTCAAACGTCAGGGAGTAAACGCAGGTGCTGGGCTCCGACACCTGAGCCAGCTTGCTGCTTCCTCCACAGGTCAGGAGGACCTGAGGAAACAACGGCAATGTTACATTTTTAGGCCTGTAGCTTTTCAGGCACCCTGCTGGCTTTATAATCCATTTCATGAATTCAGGGATATTGGCCAATGAAAAAATGATGAGGCTTCTCAATTTTGTTTGTGTGTGTGGAATTGTCCCAAGCAGGGGTGAAGTGGTGAGTAAAGAAGTGGGCATACTCTGGCTAAGAAGTGTTGATATACTGTAGCAGAAATGTTACACTTATTACATTAAGTGTTTAAAGAAGTGGGTATACTGTGGGTCCATGGATAAATAAGTGTGTATACTCCGTATACCCCCCACTACACCACTGGTCCCAAACCCATTTTCAATGTGGCACCCACCTTGGTCTGTCTGTTCTTGTTTCCACAGGCGTCTCCCCCTCTCATCCACATGCCCACAAAAGTGTTATTCACAATCTCCCATTCCTGCCAGATACTGTTGGGATAGCCAAGAGAAGAAGGAGAAAGCTGGATGGCATCATCTCTCACAATGACACTGGGTGAGTACAGAATAAAAGAGTGGCAATGTAGTGGTAAAGGAAGACTGCTGTGCTGTTGGAGACACTCACCCTAATATCCCACTATAGGCATTCCACCTGAATGACTGTTCATGTTGTGTGATGTTATGGAATGGGCATAATTCATATTTATACCTGTGCAAAATAAGAATAGAGTTCATATTGACATCACACGTATGTACTGTATGAAACACTTTGTCCGAAGGAAAGAAGCACACCCTAGGGTAGTTGATGTGTTGACCAGCAGGGGGTAGTCCTTACCTTCCCAAGAAAGGAAGGTTGCACACTATTTGGTCCAGTCCATTTATTATAAACAAACCACTGGCACTGCGTCTTTATAATAAATGCACTGGAGCAATAGAGTGCAGATTTTCTTTTCTTCTGATTGTATGAAACCTTGATATGACTTAAAATGCCCAGTGCTTACGTGGACTCGATGTAACTGAAACACTTCCCGGCCAGTCGATGTAGATGTGGTGGTCCTTCAGGAAGGAAGAAGCAAAGCCATTAGGTCCACCATGGTAGTCTACTCAAAACACATCAGTAGATCATGTTTTCTTTTACCTGATACTGAGGATGGAGTCGTCCTGGGTTGAAGTCTACTTCCCTGAGCCAAAAACGGATTGTTCAGCCTACATTAAAAAAAAAAGTTAAATTAATGCATGGTGTGCCGATTACGAGGGCAGCCTCTATGCCGCTGAGATAATTGATTATAGTGTAATCGTGTTAACATGAGCGGTGACAGCTCACCCAAACGTGTTTGGTTCCTCCACAATTTTCATTTTACCAGCAAATGCATGTGACACTGAGAAAGAAAACCAAGGATAAACCAGCTGGGTAAAGCATACTGATAGAAGCTGGATGTTTAGTCATCGAGTAGATTGTACTTACCAAGTAGTACTAGACAGAACATCCATGTCCTTAGTAGGTGACATATACCCGTAGGTACACAATACATGGTTCAACGATTATAAGTTGATATATAGCCTTAATTCAAAATAATGACAACTGTGCTGGGAGAAATGTGTCTGATAACTTCCTACAATGACGAAGCACGTGATCAAGCCAGCTGATCAAAATACACGGCATGCGCATGCGCTCTCTCTTGTTGTGTGCGCCACATGAATGCATGGCTGACATGCCATCTGAAAAAGAAACTATAGAACTAGAAAATGTTTCGTAATGCAACTGAATTTTACTCTATGGCTAACTTTATTGGTAGCTACTAGCTAACAAGGTGAGATTGCTGGTGGTCTACTCTTTTAAATCAACATTGCCACATTCAGTGGCGTTGAAGGGTCGACAGATCTAGCTGAATAAAAGACGCAAGTTTTTGTGATCATGGGACGAAAAAAACAGGGTAAATTTGAGCGCTCCGAGAACAAGGGGAAAGACAAACGACACAAGATGAAAGGAAAATCTCTTGAAACCTTCACAGAAGAAATGCAGGATGCTTTGCAAGGTAACCACATTAACCAGAGGTGTAAAAATTGTCTAAAGAAAGTAAAAAATACTCTTATTTGCTCCCCATGCACTAAACCAGCTGATTCACATTCGCACAGCTCTTCAGCCAGGCAGGGGGACTTGTGAAAACAGCTGGTTTAGTGCATGACATGGTTAGTCATTTTACTTTCTGAAGCCGGCTCTACACCTCTGTATTTATCTCTGTTTATATAACTCCAACTATTTGATTTGCTGATTCTAAAGACTTGTGTTTGTTTTATGCACATATTGATAGTATCAAGTTTATGCATACAGGGATAGAAATTGTGTCATGTTCAGTGGTGATTAGTCAGGTGTGCCCTGTCCTCTTGGTTCCCCAGCCACTCTCCACCCTGAGGAAGGGGAGGAAGCTGGCCAGGTGAAGCTCCCCTGTCCTCTGGCTATGTGGGAGCTTGGCCATTGCGACCCTAAACGCTGCACTGGCAGGAAGCTAGCCCGTAAAGGCTTTGTACGCAACCTACGTCTAAACCAGAAGTTCCATGGCCTCATACTCAGCCCTATGGGCACCAAGTATGTGACGCCAGCAGACCGGTGAGTGTTGCTTGGGTTTGGTGCATGGCTCACACACTCGTGAGGTGATGTGTCTTCAGATTGTTATGTGATTACCCAAACCTTGGGGTGTGTATGATGTCTAGACGGCAGAATGTAATGAATGTGTCTTCATATGTTATGTATCAGTGAGATTGTGGCTTCATGTGGACTGGCGGTCATCGATTGCTCTTGGGCCAAGCTTGATGAGACCCCCTTCAGTAAGATGGTTGGGAGCCATCCCCGGTTACTTCCTTTCCTTGTGGCGGCCAACCCAGTGAACTACGGCAAACCTTGCAAGTTATCATGTGTTGAGGCTTTTGCTGCCACCTTCTGCATTGTGGGTAAGGCCGGATCTGATCCGCAGTTGAAACTTGTAATCATCACACTTGACACCAATGCATCAGAAACAGGTTTTCACATACAAGTAATTGACTTTGGTCTGATGGTGCATAACAGTAAACATTTGTGCGAGGAGGAAAAAGACTCCATTGAAGGTTTGAGAGATGTTCAGATGCTGCCTCCTGATTGAAGTGTATATTTTTCATAATGAATGCGCACGTCTGTTTTGTAGGCTTTAAGGACCTGGCTTTGATCCTCCTGAGGAAATTTAAGTGGGGGACAGTGTTCCTGGACCTGAACAAAGTTCTACTGGAGCGTTATGCAGCTTGTCAGTCAGAGGAAGAGCTTCTGACTGTGGAGAAAGAGTACCTCAACACCCCTGCAGAAGTGGAGGAGTTTGGTGAGAGGTTAACTTTTTTATAGTTAAAGTTTGTAGTTAATTTAACTTCAGTGGGAGGGGGTGTATTATCTGTGGGCCATTTTCTTGTTTAGACTTTACTCATAGACTTGCAACTTAATTTTCCTACGTCGTCTATTGTCTCTGCAGATCCATTCGATGTTGACTCAGGGAGGGAATGCATGAACCTCAACAGACCCCAGCAGTGAGTCACATCTTTTGACTTGCTTTTCTTGATAATATGGTCAATGGACATCTCAGATGGCTGCATTTCCATTGGAAGTATAATTTATTGATTGCTATCAGAATAGTTGTTTGGTTTATCATGTCATATAAATTCCTTAGCACTGTCCTGTAGTGTTAATATATATTTTTCTGTATTTGTTTAGTGTTGCTGAGGACCAGGATGATTCAAGCAGTGAGTCAGAGGAGGAGGAAGAGGAGGAAGATGAGGAGGAGGAGCGAGAGGAGGGAAAAACAGAAGGTGACAACAAGGAGTCTTGAAACCATTTGACAAATATGGTTGAAAAAGGGACTTGGAAGGAGTGACACAAATAAATAAGCTTTTTTTAAAAAGTCAAATGTAATTGGAGGAATAATGTCAATGTTATGTCTATTTCAGAAATGTGTAAATACAGTTTAATAATTCATATTCAAATATTCAGTAAAGGTATATTACACCAATCGTTATTTGATGTTTGTGTGGGAGCAAAATGACTTGGCAACCAAAACAATCCTCCCATCTTCCAGACAAGATGAAGGAGATGGCTCCAGGCCATTTACAATTAACGATTCCTTTTTGGAAACCATGCTTCTTAACATTCCTAAAAGTAGATCCAGGTTATTATGTATCCTCCAAAAGAAGAGCAAGGTGGTGATGGGTTCCTCAGTACCTTTGATGAATACAAAACATGAGTTCTGGTAGTGAGGAGTGGTGAGCCTGAAACCATGAGACCAGAGTGAATCAGAGACGAGACAGTCTGAACATAAATATTGTCTTAATATGACTCGCTGACACGTCAGGGCTAGTTAATACATTTTAGTGTAGCTACTCAGTAGAGCAGCTGTACACTACTTAATTTAAGACCACTCTTTATTGCTTCATTGGTGTTTTAGGTCAGATCAATAATTCGAAAACAATACAGTGGTATTTGAAACATTCAAGCAAGCTAGATGCTTTTGACCTTTCATGAAGTCTAGTGAAACTTGGCGAGGGGGCGGACAGACACAGGGAAGTATCCTCCTGTCTTTGACACAGGGAAGTATCCTCCTGTCTTTGACACAGGGAAGTATCCTCCTGTCTTTGACACAGGGAAGTATCCTCCTGTCTTTGACACAGGGAAGTCTCCTCCTGTCTTTGACACAGGGAAGCATCCTCCTGTCTTTGACACAGGGAAGTATCCTCCTGTCTTTGACACAGGGAAGTATACTCCTGTCTTTGACACAGGGAAGTATCCTCCCGTCTTTGACACAGGGAAGTATCCTCCTGTCTTTGACACAGGGAAGTATCCTCCTGTCTTTGACACAGGGAAGTATCCTCCTGAACTTGGCGAGGGGGCGGACACAGGGAAGTATCCTCCTGTCTTTGACACAGGGAAGTATCCTCCTGTCTTTGACACAGGGAAGTATCCTCCTGTCTTTGACACAGGGAAGTATCCTCCTGAACTTGGCGAGGGGGCGGACACAGGGAAGGTTCCTCCTGTCTTTGCGGTAACATTGTTGTGGAACGACGTCACAGCTGGAAAATGAAGGCGGCGAGGCAGCCATTACTGGAGGCTCTGTAATTATTTTTATTCCAAATAAATACTCGAGGAAAACTTCCATGGCAAGAGCCACAAGTCAGATAGTAAGTATTGCAACTTTAACCCGAATATCAACTCGAAGCCGTTGCTTTAGATGTCATGTGTGGCAGCAGTTTCACAACATTTTCGATGCGTCGGGCCTTCATTTCAAACAGCGGTAATACAAGAGGACCTTGCTACGGCTAGCATTGCATGCTAACGTTAGCTAGCTTAGTAGCACGATAGTATCAGCAAACTATGTTCATCTCTTCTTACATAGCTGCTTTATTGTGTTGGGTTTATTTGAGCAGATTGCGTGCTCCTAATACACGTATAGAGCGCAATAGCGCATCGATTGTTTTGATTCCTGTTACGCGCTTTTTAGTCTGGCATTGCACTTGAGCTGGCTCCGTCTATTTACTGGAAGACCTCCATGGAACAGGGGCTTGTGTAGTACGGTTGGCTATCTTCACTTTCAATGTAATCGGGGCTGATAAAATTAGTTAGCTGAGCAAGTTTTTCCAGATTAAGTGACTCAACAAAACATATTGCAACAGAATATACAACTATCCACCTGTAATTGCAACCTATACCATTTTTACCCCAATTGAATATGGTTTTCAAAATTGTTTTAATGGTTAAACTTGGCATACTGGCTATTTTTAGAATCCTATCAAACTCGTTTTAGTGACTGGTCTTTTCTTAAACAAACAGTGTGGTTGGGGCATTTGCCATTGACTTTCTAATCCACGATAGAAGCAAAGCAAACCTCCCTACAGCATCTAGCCAAACGGAAAGTTCCACGGATTATGTCTGTTCCAGGTGATAGTCAGACCCCTGGCTATCCTCTTGCTAGCTACATTGAACGCAAGCTATCATCAACAACTTGACGTGTGTTGGGATCAGTGAGCTACTTGGCCAGCTAGCAAGGTGGGACATTTGTACAGCAGTGCGTGTTTTGTTTGTCATGTTTGGGTGGTAGTTAGCAGGCTAGGTAATTGGCTTATCTGTAGTCTCGCTGTCACCCACGGCCTAATAACCAGAGTCCCATCAAAGTTGCGTCCCACTTCAGCTAGTTAGGGTGCGTTCGTTTGTGGTCGGAGGTGGCAAGTCGCAAGTGGCAAAATACCTACCTCCGACCTGTGTGCATTCGAGCTATATACCATTATATCACAGTTACCTAGTTATATCTATATACCATTATATCACAGTTACCTAGTTATATCTATATACCATTATATCACAGTTACCTAGTTATATCTATATACCATTATATCACAGTTACCTAGTTATATCTATATACTATTATATCACAGTTACCTAGTTATATCTATATACCATTATATCACAGTTACCTAGTTATATCTATATACCATTATATCAGTTACCTAGTTATATCTATATAGCATTATATCACAGTTACCTAGTTATATCTATATACCATTATATCACAGTTACCTAGTTATATCTATATACCATTATATCACAGTTATCTAGTTATATCTATATACCATTATATCACAGTTATCTAGTTATATCTATATACCATTATATCACAGTTACCTAGTTATATCTATATACCATTATATCACAGTTACCTAGTTATATCTATATACCATTATATCACAGTAATCTAGTTATATCTAGTGCATTCGAGCAACTGGGGGCTGAGAAACATATCCGAATTTGCGACGAGGAAGTGCGAGTTCATGCGGCGTTTTATTTAATCATTCCTAGTAGCAAGTCGCAATTTGCCACCTCCCAGTTCTAAACGAACGCACCCTAACTATAGTCAAGTAATCTAGCTAGGCAGCTAGCTCCAGCTACATGGTGGTGCATCAACATGGCTAGCTAGCCTAGCGAGTCTGCTCTCGGTGCCATTTAGCTAATCATTCAGCAATTCCATTAGCTAGCAACCCAGTTGACTGACCACACCCGTCTCTGTATCTTCTGGTTGTTTTTGGGGTCGAGATTTCACCTGTCTGCCTAGGATGTATAATATTGACAGTGGCCACCATACACTGTGGCCTAGCCAGGTGAGCTAGTGAGCTAGCTAAGTGCAAATTCTGCCTACGAGCTTGCTGCGAGGCAGCTAACGTGAAACATGCCCAATCTGCAAGGTAGATATTCTCCACCTGTACCTGCATATCGACTGGTATTGGTTGATAACAGGGAGAGGTCATCCATATGTGTTTGAAAGTGATTACATGAAACGACCTTCACGTTGAGGTCCTCGCTGAAATGATCTGGCTAGCTTGCTATTGGCCAATGTTAGCCTGTTAGCATTGAACATACTAAACGATTTGCTTGTGTTAGGGACGATGCTAGCTCGTTACCTGGATTTACACTTAGCCACCACTAGCTGAATCGTTTATTATAATGGTAGCCTAGCTATGTAAACTATGTTATTCATGTGTGTAGTGACTTGTCTGTGAGGGCATCATCCAACTTAGGTGTGTCAGTGATTGGCACATGGAAGATGTATGCAACTAGCTAGCTGGCTAGGGTTTTTCATCATGGCCATGAGAAAGGGCTGGGCCCAACAGCAGCAGCACATTGAAAGACACGATTTAGATTAGTCTTAACTGTCACCTAGCATAGTGACTATTTCAGGGCAGGATGCTTTGGATATATGGCTGAGGTAGCAGTTGGGGCTATGCTATGTATGATTCAATAGTATGCACATATCCTTTCAAATGTTTAACATGTTTTATTGAAACTTGACTCAAACCATTCACTATTCTCCACCTTGCTCTGCTTCTGCTTGGTCTGGAATGTCTTCACTCCATTGGAAGTGTCGTTTCACTTGTAAGGAAGTGTTGTGGTCAGACACACTTCCCCAACCTGGTGTAGTCATATTCTGTTTGTTCACTGTTGCTCTTTCAGAGGAAAGTATAAAGTTGAGGGTTTGAGGTCTTGTGCAGCAGGATTTCATGCTGAAATCAACATTTGGAGAGAGACACTTTAAAACACAACTTTAATTATGTGCAACGTGTCCCTCTTCAAGTGTAAAGGTTGAAAGTAGGCCTAATTTACTGTCTCAAGTAAATGCCTCCTGTAATTTAATCTTTACCTGGGATGTCCTTTAGTTCACATGCAGGATGAGAATGTGTGTAAGTCAGACCTCTGCTGTGCAACATAATGGCCAATATTTTCCCCACCTGATCGTCACCTCTCACATCATCTTGCTGAATGACATCACGTAACGACAACCCCCGTCTCTCCACTTTGTTTTGCAGTATGATGTTGTGCCCATTCAATCCAGCGTTGTCATCTGTTCCTGCCCGCATCCATCAATGGTAAGAAATCAGCCTGACTCCTGCTCGCCACTTGCTATCCCAGGCGCAAGTAGCAGCCACTGTCCCAGCATGGAGGGGCCCACCTCAGAGGCCCGGGCCACGGGCCCTTCTGCCAGCCAGGGCTCGGAGCTGGGAACGCAGCAGGCCATCCAGGCGTCTCAGCCACGCAGGAAGAGGCCTGAGGACTTCAAATTCGGCAAGATTCTGGGAGAGGGCTCCTTCTCAACCGTACGTAGCCCCCACATTCCATTTCATTTATTAGCCCGGGGAAAGGTGTTGTTACATGCTAGCATTCTTGTGGTTATATAGTTCAGTGGCTCATCCACAATTCATTTCAGGCTTGATTGAATTTAATTGATCAGAAAGGGTTTAGGAGTCTCAGTATGTCTTTATTAATGTCTTCTTTATACCCCACAGTAGCTAAATGGGGATTATGTAATTTGGGTTGGCAGGGATACTTTATTGTACACAATCTTTGTTTTCATAGGTTGTCCTGGCAAGAGAACTGTCAACGGCAAATGAATATGCAAGTAAGTTCTGTAACATATAATTAAATGCTGAATACTTTTTACACTGCAGTAATTTAAAGTATATATCTATATCTAATATAGATTACTGTCTATGTATTCAGTGCCTTTATACCCTAAAATATTTTCTTCTCTTCCAGTTAAGATTTTGGAGAAACGGCATATTATGAAGGAGAAAAAAGCACAGTACGTGATAAGAGAAAAGGATGTGATGTCAAAACTAGATCACCCATTCTTCGTCAAACTCTACTTTACCTTTCAGGACGAGGAGAAGTTGTGTATCCTTCTATAAGAGCAGTGGGTAACAGACTTGTGTCTGCCTGCATTACACATTGTGCATCTCAAGTCATGAATCTAGTGAAGTTGTTTGTTTACCTCGCAACAGAGATTCTCTCCTGCCCCATGAGGCCAGCCAGTTTGACCATCAAGTGTGAATGACAAGGCAAGGCTCTGATGTTAATGCAAATATAGTGGACGAAAGCCTCATGCTGAGACTAGTGCGTAAATGCCTCTGTCAGTTGTAATGAATGGACACTAATTGGATGTGTTACATAGACCAAGTTATTACTGTAACCAGCTGCTATGCACCAATACAGTGCCGCATGCAACAGAATTATCACCATTTTTCTTGCCTGAGTTGTTTGGTATACTCCGTTGTTTCTTGTAGTTCTTTGCTCATTGAAGTTGTGTTTTCCTTAACAATCCTCCATCAGATTTTGGCCTCAGCTACGCTAAGAACGGGGAGCTTTTGAAATACATTCGCAAAATAGGCTCTTTTGACGAAACCTGTACTAGATTCTACTCGGCTGAAATAGTTTCCGCACTAGAATATTTGCATGATAAGAGGATAATACACAGGTAAGATCAAAGCAGGTATGTTTGTAATATGGATGTCTGTAATGTAACAATGTATTGCAATCAATACTAGTTCTGTTGTAAATATAATTTCTCTTGTGTGACCCATTTTTTCTGGCTTTTGCAAAATAACACAGTGTACATTCTATGAAATAATTGAAGTAACAGTAATAACAGTAACTATAACCATTTGCTGTATCATTTTGTCGTTATAGAAAACATCATCTTTTCTCTCTTTCAGAGACCTGAAACCTGAGAATATTTTACTGAGTGAAGAGATGCACATCCAGATAACAGATTTCGGAACGGCAAAGCAGTTATCCTCGGATAGCAACCAAGGTATGTTGGTGGTCTGTGTTTTTGCCAGCATAATTTTGTGTGGGCGACATCTTCTGTGTGCCATATCATTTCTTCAAACTAAAGGATCTTCTCTCTGGTTATCATTTGAACATACAAGCCTTTTTAACAACCTGTTTTGTTCTCTGCTTATTTGCAATCTGCCTTGTATTATAAGCTTTTTCTCTGATTGTTTTACAGCGAGAGCAAACTCCTTTGTAGGAACTGCGCAGTACGTGTCTCCAGAGCTGCTGACCGAGAAATCGGCCTGCAAGAGGTAATGGAAACCTACCACTCGGCACCAACCAGCTGGTTTTGACTTGTAGTCCATCTGGAGTGTTGTGCTACTGCTATTGTTTTGACATGCATTGTGGGAATTTGCGTTTCCTGAAATTATGACCTAATAAAAACTGGGTGGTGTTGTTTTCTTAGCTCTGACCTCTGGGCGCTGGGATGTATAATCTATCAGCTGGTGGCTGGGTTACCACCCTTCAGAGCAGGGTGAGTACAGTAGGGCTCTCGTCTGTGCCTCGTCCACAGAGCACTTATTATTTAATGTTTATACTTCATGCATCCTGAATTATATAATCTATAGTTGATACCAGGGGCGGACTGGGGAAATAATTCAGGCTGGGAAATGTAACCCCAGTCAGACCACGAGCCGACACGGTGAGATGGATGGAACACTTTCAGTTTCGAGGGGGGGGGGGGGGGGGGGCATTCATCGCGGGCCAGGCCAGTTAGCGCGCCAGGCCACCGGGAAAACTCCCGGTGCTCCCGATGGCCAGTCCGCCCCTGGTTGATACTCTTGAGTATAGAAGGAAAGTGACCCAGGAAGATTACTATGGGATGGTAGCCTCTGTTGGACAAATCACATTGCGGTTGATCACTTCACCTCTCACATTCTCTACTTTCTCTTCCTCCTGACTTTTTCCTCCATATGATACCTACTTGCTTGTTTGGGGATTAGAAACGAGTACCTAATATTCCAGAAGATAATAAAGCTGGAGTATGAGTTTCCAGAGAAGTTCTTCCCCAAAGCCAAGGACCTTGTTGAACAGCTTTTGGTAGGTCATGTTTTCATCTTCACAGCCATGGTGTTACCGGGTTGTACCATGTTGGTGTTTTGCATGGCACAGTGGGTTTGAGGCCCCAAGGGGGTATTACTGAACGTCAGAGAAGTTAACAGGTGCCTTTTTGCTTTTCAGTCGCTGGATCCCTCCAAGCGGATCGGTTGTGAGGAGATGGGAGGGTACGACCCTTTGAGAGGACACCCCTTCTTCGAGACCATCTCCTGGGGAGACCTCCACGTTCAGATGCCCCCCAAGCTGACCCCGTACCTACCAGCCATGTCCGAGGATGACGAGGACTGTTATGGAAACGTAAGAACCTCCCAAGTCAATTGAATATAGTTAACTAGTACACCAACGCCTGATTTTTGGCTAAGAAATGCTGTTGACTATTTTTTAGCTGTGACCAGCGGCTCTATAGCTCTGTGACGGTTGATTGGTTGGTTGGTCGGTCAGTTGGTCCACAAAAATGCAATGTTATTGTTGTCCACGCCACAGCGGCACCACAGCTGTTACTAATCCACTAATTAGAAAAGAGAAAAGATTCCGCCTGATTCAAAATGCTTGTAGCCTACTCTATAGCTCGTGGTCGCAGCTATTGTGAGTACGCACTTGTTTCAATATACTTATAGTTCGGTGAACATGCTCTAAGACAGACAAAATGGCCGCAAGAGAAAGCTGTATACCTCACAACAAGTCGTGTTTCTTTCATACAAACTATGGGCTTAACCAAATGACAAATCTTCACTGGTCTTTCCTCTCCTCCCTCAGTACGACGACCTCCTGAGCCAGTTCAGCAGCATGCAGGTGGCCCCGTCCAGCTCGTCTCACTCCCTCTCCGCACCCGAGTCCATTCCCCCGCAGCGGTCCAGCAGCAACATAGAGCAGTACATCCACGACCTGGACAACAACTCCTTTGAGCTGGACCTGCTTTTCTCTGAGGAGGAGAAGCAGCTGCTGTTGGACAAACAGACCAGTGGAAATCCCTGGTAAGCCCCTTTTCCAAGGCCCCCTCCTCCTATGCCTGTCCTGTTGATGTCTGGATGTGCCTTGGTGTATAAGTGAACTTGCGGAATTTGTGATATATAGAGGAAATGTATGTTGTTGATTTAATAAATCGACTACAACTTTGTTCATGTTTTAGGAATGTGTTTTTTACATGGACAGTAGGCGCTGATTGTGGGCTTCTATGTCTCATTCACACAGGCATCAGTTTGTGGAGAATAATTTGATCCTGAAAATGGGCCCAGTGGATAAACGGAAGGTGAGTGGAACACTTGGAGCTGTTGAAACTTCACACTGAATCTCACTGAGTCCACTAAAGTTGTCTCAATTTAACTCTCTTCTCTTTAGATTGAGTTTGTTGCAGATTGTCAGTAGTGTTGTTAGTAGGTTGAGTTTCAATTGTTTCACATGCTTTACATTTTTTCATGTGCTTTCAAGTAAAGATTTCAGTTCGGCGAAAATGGATCCTGAGCCAGCAATGAAGGGGAATTCCCCCTTCTGGTGGGGAATGTCACACTCAGGCACTAGCGCCCTCTGGTGGTTATCTTAAGTCATGACATGTCTGGATCTCCATTTGTAGGGCCTGTTTGCTCGGCGGAGGCAGCTGCTGCTCACTGAGGGGCCACACCTGTACTACGTGGACCCTGTCAACAAGGTCCTGAAGGGGGAGATCCCCTGGTCTCCAGAGCTGCGCCCCGAGGCCAAGAATTTCAAGACCTTCTTTGTTCACACGGTAAGCACCGACCGCAATTTTTTTTTTTTTTCACAATAACCAAATGTTGTTGATGTATACCGTATAGTGTCGTCCATAGATTATTTTCAATGGTTTAATGGCAACTGTTCAGAGCTGACCAAAGTGAATTGGGTGTTTTATTTTTATCACCTCTGTTTCTTTGCAGCCCAATCGAACCTACTATCTGATGGACCCCAGTGGAAACGCTGACAAATGGTGTAAGAAGATCCAGGAAGTGTGGAGAAAGATCTATCACAAGCACCAAAATCCTGGCCTATAGGAAAGCAATTCCTCCCGTGGCCACTCCTTCCTCCTAGCTCCGAGGCCAATTACGGAGCAGAGTAACACCCTCTTTAGTGCCCTTCATCACCGCAATGTAAACAAACTCTTTTAGAGACGCTGGCATCTATGGCATCTAGACCTTGTTTATTTTCCTTCTCTGAAATGAGCAGAACCAATAGGAAAAAAAGACACCATGGGATTCAGGGTTGCTTTGCTTGTTCTTTGTGCTCTCTGTGAGGCTTCTACTGCATTTTTTTTTCCATGTGTGGATGATGAGACTGCTACCCATGCACATCGGCTTCTTGTACATTCTGCAGGAGAAAGAGAGGACAGGCTTGTCTGTAGACTTCCACCGGCATAGGTACCATTAGGACCACCTCTTAGTGCCAGGGCTGGTTTCCTGCTTCAGCGACACCGTAATACAATCCAGCATCACACGTGAGCCAGAGCCTATCCTGACACAGCATCATACCTAAACCATATCTTAATAGAACATTGTATGCTTAATGTGCTTAACGTGCACTCGGACCCTAAACCCCATTTACATACTCCATAGTTTAACAAGGAGGACCATATCTCGGTTCAGCATCTTACCTCAACCAGAAGCAAACTCAAATAAAGTCTATTTTTGTCAGAACCCCATTGTCCACATAGTATATTTTACTTTACTCTAAGGCTCTCGGTACTACAGTCCAGTTTGGGTCTCACCGTTGTGAGATGTTTTAGAGCTGAGTGCTGGCCCCTGCTGAGACAGATTTGAATCACTTCATCTGGTGCAGGCTCTTGGTGGACAGTGATTGAGGAAGTTAGTCAATAATAGACCAGTTTATCGCTATAATAAGAGGTGGGTGAACATGCCACTAGCTTGAACTCTCTTTATCATAAGACTCGCTTAGCTTTCCTGCACGGCCAGTTTCGTAGCACAGCCTTCTCTCCTAGGGCACTGGAGATATAGTTTATTCAAGTTAAGGTGGGTATTTTGACTGCATCGGCAACCATGGCTAATATTATTGGATTATTTGGCTGTTCTGTACCATTCACTGGCTATTTCTTTGTGGTTTGAATACTTAGTTTTCTTTTGGGTGGGATTATTGTTTCATCTTCAGTTTGTCCTGTCTAAAAACAAAATCGAATGCTGACCACCCCATGTTGAACAGGAAAGCTTCAACAGAGAGATACATGCATACTATCACTTCTTCAAAGCAATCACAGTAAAGCTGTAGTCCCAAGGCGAGTTGGCAGCTGCCTTGTGGGATTTTCAAGGTCCTTTGGAAGTGTCCCTATGGTTTTTCTACATGACAGCTGGCCCGATATTAAATTGAACGATTGATTTGGATTTAGCTCTTTTTTTTTTCTTAAAAAATAAAGATAGATACTATAGTAATACTTTAGATCCTGACATTATCCTGTGGTCCTCTCAAAGGGTTCTTCCTCCAGCTGAGTCAGAGTGCAGTGTGTGACTGGGGAGATGTAATGATGGTGGTGAATAGGCCTCAGGCTTGGGCTGAACGTGGTTGGATGTCAGTAAAACGGTATCTTCTATCTGATCCAAATAACAGATGAAATTGCTGTATCTGTCTTGAGGAAGTTGAGGAAACACTAGAATAGTTTCCTTCTCTTGCTAGAACATTTTTAAAATCAAGTGGGCGGAAGTCGGTTACATTGTGTAAGTAATACTCTACCTGGTTTGTAACCGACTAGAACTGTGATGTACAGACGATGTAATATTGAAATCTGAAGCAAGTAATGCAATGATATTAGGATACAGTTTTTGTATTTTTATTCTTGTATAAGGTTATTTGATGGCTTTTGTTAGCCTCTAGTTCATTCTGTGTTATTTAAATTCTAATATATGAATCATATTTGGATTGAAGTCATGTTCAGGGGCCATGTTGTGTATGTATTGAGATGTAAAGCCTTTGAATGTGAATAATTATTGTAAACTATAATATTTTACAGCTTTTTTCTTACTATATCATATACATTTTCTATTTGCTCAGTGATTTAATCATATTTCTGATAATTTAATGAATCTGTTCATTCTCTCTCTGATTATTTGTGCGCTAGGTCAGTAGTTGTTGAATGATGAATTTTCCACGTAATGCTTGGTAGTCCAGTAATTAAAGCATGTAGGGATTTAGGCATACAATAATGCCTTGCCTTCTGTCCTTCTTCCCCCCCAACCAGCCGTGACATGTAGGCTACATTATACATGATTACATCACGCAAACTACCTTCGCATTAGTATTGCTATTGTGTCAAATGTGATAAAAACGTAAAATGCAGGAGAACTAGTTACTCTAATCCGGTAAAGACATTTGTGAATCTATATTTGCAATTCCGTCTCTAATGTATATGCCTATAGATGAGGTATATCCTGGATATGATGAAGTAGAAGAGAATCAATATTTAATGTCTTAGAACAGATATGAAGACAGTATAGGCTATGTAGCCTAATTTTAAGACCACATATGGTAATACCAGCCAAGGTGGAATAAATGCCATAAAACACGGGTGAGGTGCACAAAAACTAATATCTGCGAATACTTTTTGCTTCAGGGTTTAATATCCTGTTCATGACCAGTAGCACCACTCCCTCGTACTGTAGTTGGTGGAAGAGGAGTGGTTGAGTGGGGCTGGTCCACAGTAGAGGGCTTCTGTAGGTGGTGGAAGAGGAGTGGTTGAGTGGGGCTGGTCCACAGTAGAGGGCTTCTGTAGTTGGTGGAAGAGGAGTGGTTGAGTGGGGCTGGTCCACAGTAGAGGGCTTCTGTAGTTGGTGGAAGAGGAGTGGTTGAGTGGGGCTGGTCCACAGTAGAGGGCTTCTGTAGTTGGTGGAAGAGGAGTGGTTGAGTGGGGCTGGTCCACAGTAGAGGGCTTCTGTAGTTGGTGGAAGAGGAGTGGTTGAGTGGGGCTGGTCCACAGTAGAGGGCTTCTGTAGTTGGTGGAAGAGGAGTGGTTGAGTGGGGCTGGTCCACAGCAGAGGGCTTCTGTAGTTGGCAGTCAGACCGGAGTGCGGAGAAGAGGGGATGGCAGAAAACAGCTCCGATACTTGCGGCTCCGTCCATCGGAGATCTCTGCCTCCTTCTCCGGGAGACAACACACCCAGTATCGGGACATCCAAATGGATTCGCTTGAACGTGGGGGGGACGTATTTCCTGACAACACGGCAGACACTGTGCCGAGATCCCAAATCCTTTCTCTACAGACTGAGCCAGGCGGACCCCGAGCTCGACTCCGATAAGGTAACGTTCAATGGATGTTATGGTGTGTTCGTTTGTTGTCGGAGCTGGCAAGTCGCAAGTGGCAAAATACCTACCTCCGACCTGTGTGCATTCGAGCTATATACCATTATATCACAGTTACCTAGTTATATCTATATACCATTATATCACAGTTACCTAGTTATATCTATATACCATTATATCACAGTTACCTAGTTATATCTAGTGCATTCGAGCAACTGGGGGCTGAGAAACATCCGAATTTGCGACGAGGAAGTGCGAGTTCATGCGGTGTTTTATTTAATCATTCCTAGTAGCAAGTCGCAATTTGCCACCTCCCAGTTATAAACGAATGCACCATTAGCTTAGGAGCTAGCCTGCTATGCTATGCTATGTTAGCCAACTGTGTCAGACAGTGAATGCATGGTTGAACTTCTAGGAATAGCACTAGGCTACATGAAAATGTCAAGTCTGCTTTCCGGTGAATGTCGTTTAGATACATATGTGATGTGAGAGACCTGTTAATGTTATATTTTGTTGGCTAACCGTAGCTAACAGATGGCTAACAACGTGAACTCACCCCAGATTCCGACAGCCGTCAAAAGACGTGATGCCAGACTAATATAGACCTTCAGACATCCATGCTGCAGACTGACATTAGCTCGCCTGCTACAGATGAGGAGGAGGATGATAATGATGCTGATGATGGTGATGGATCATGGCTCAGTGGTTGGCAAGCGAGCTAGTTGCATCTCCAAAATGCTAGCTAGCTTGAGCTATCAGGCTTGTCCCTATCAGGCTTGTCCCTACCAGGCTTGTCCCTATCAGGCTTGTCCCTATCAGGCTTGTCCCTATCAGGCTCTTGTTCCTATCAGGCTCTTGTTCCTATCAGGCTCTTGTCCCTATCAGGCTTGTCCCTATCAGGCTTGTCCCTACCTGGCTTGTCCCTATCAGGCTCGTCCCTATCAGGCTCGTCCCTATCAGGCTCGTCCCTATCAGGCTCGTCCCTATCAGGCTCGTCCCTACCTGGCTTGTCCCTACCAGGCTTGTCCCTACCTGGCTTGTCCCTATCAGGCTTGTCCCTATCAGGCTTGTCCCTATCAGGCTTGTCCCTACCTGGCTTGTCCCCATCAGGCTTGTCCCCATCAGGCTTGTCCCCATCAGGCTTGTCCCCATCAGGCTTGTCCCCATCAGGCTTGTCCCTACCAGGCTTGTCCCTACCAGGCTTGTCCCTATCAGGCTTGTCCCTATCAGGCTTGTCCCTATCAGGCTTGTCCCTACCTGGCTTCTACAGCGCGATGCTACTTCCACATTTTTCTGAGTTGTTATCATAGCTGAATTGGCAATAGTTAACGTCCAGCCAGCTAGACTTGTTTGTTGGCTTCTTACAATTTCCATTCTAGAAGTATCAGTTAACTCTGACTGGCATAGCGGCTATGTTGATCTGACAAGGTTGTAAAAAAAAAAAAGAGAGAAGAGTATTCCCCCATCTAGTTGCCCATTAGTTCGTCCTCCCACAGTGTGTGTGCCATACCACAGCCTGGGCAGTTTGGCCACCATTATGTGCCATAGCCTACTTAACTCTTTTTCACCCTCTCTCTCTTTCTCTCTCTCTCTCCCTCCCCCCTCTCTCTCTGTTTCTATCTAACAAACAATGACTACCCCCTGTTCTCTTTCCCCTCTCCCCGTGGTCTGTGTCTGGTCTGCATGGTGCTGTTGGTGTGGATGGATGACTGCTCCTGTCTTTTCCAAGTGGAGGCGAGGCACTGTAAACTGGGGAGCCAAGGGGTGATGTCACTCGTCTCAGTGGCTCTGTTGGGCGAGAGTCAGGGGCCTCTGTTGGGCGAGAGTCAGGGGCCTCTGTTGGGCATTAGTCAGGGGCCTCTGTTGGTCCATCTGCCATGAGCAGGGGTGACTGGCGTCCCCTACCACAGCTAAGCACGCATCACTGTGTGTTGTTTGTGCGTTGTGCTCCTTCTTCCTGCTTCATCGCGGTTCATTGCACTGTGATCTAACACATTTAATCCCCATCACTACCCCACATTCTCTTCTGTCCATTCCTTTGACATGTACACACAAATAATCTCATAATCTCTGAAATAGTCTGTGGGTTTTTTGGGGGTGATTTAACCAAATGTAAACAGCTGATGATCATAAATGGAGCAGCCCAGGGCCATCCAAATCCCCCATCTAAGTGCAGATCGGGCTCTCGGGTTAATGCTATATCTCTCTGCCTGCCGGCACATTTGACTAATGGCAGCTCTCTATATTGCGTAGCCCACTAGTCGGCCTTTATACACCTTTCAAAGACGTTTGTACATTAATTCATTTCACACATGAATGAGAAGCACGTTTTTTCCCCCCCAGTCACCTCACACTACCCTGCATGTGAACAGGAAGCTGAGAAGATTGATGGCCAACTCAAGTGCTCTGTTTTTTTGGCGAACGCTGTATTGTGTTTCCGTGCTTAGGAAATGAGTGGTTGCTCCTGGGTCGCCCAGGCTGACGTGCTTCAGGAGTAGTCTGTATTATTCATGTTGTTGACTACAGGCTGCTTTGCACATAGGGGCAGGCTGAGGAGAGAGAGAGAGGAGAGGAAGTGTGCATCACATGTGTGATCAGTCACAAGTGCTGACAGATTTAGATATTATGTCTCAGGGTTGAGTTGTATGAGATACAATCCTGTTATGTCAATGGGAAAATGCACCTGATTTTAGAGAGATAATTGTAATGCAGGCCGGGCCTACCACCTACATTTTAGAATAACCTACAGTAGATCATTCCTGACATCACACATGTCTTTGAGCACATATTAGGTAGGTAGGTAGGTAGGTAGGTAGTGTGCAATTCGCAATGAGTTTACTACATAGTTGGATGCCAAGACAACAATGTGCAGGAACACTCAAGTGGAAATTCTGCTCTCTGAGTTTGAGAACCATATCAATATTTCAAGGATTTAGTCGCATAAAATTCTTGTTCTTTTCGCATCTAATTCTTTTCACATTCATCTCCGTTCATAGAGGGTCCTCCCCTCCCAAGCTTTGTCTCATGCCCAGGCACACTGCAGGAAGTGGCGTAAATATTTAACGCTGATATATCGGCTCCCTTGTCCTCCTTTGCTGACCTCACACAGCCAGTGCCAGCTGAAGACGGCCAGCGCCACTGGCAAACCAGCGCCAAGTCAGCGCCGCCACCTCAGGGTGCCGTCCTCACCACCTTTCTCCCAATGCCACTTCCTCCAGAATACACCATGGCCCTGTACACAGTGATGGAAAGAGCTCAAACAAAGACAACATAGGCTAAGACGAGCTCCCTTTTGACTGATTTGGGACTGGGAAGAGTAAATATTTTACATTGTGGCTGGGTTTCTTCTCCTCGATATACACTTCTCCGCTCTCTCGCTCGCTCGCTCGCTCGCTCGCTCTCCACCTTAGAGAGTGCTTCTGGACAGGAGTGATTTCCAGCTCACCAGCTCCAGCTGTGAATCCCTTAACGGGTGCTCATGACAGGAAAGCTTTTAGGGTCTTCTAAAAGGAGCTGTTCATTTAGAACCTGAAACATTCATCCATCATAAATTGTTCAGCTAAAAGCTCTGGCGGGGGAGCCTTGCAGGTGATGGCTGCTCTGGGGAGAATGGCGGAAGGAGAGAGAGAAACCAGAGGAAAGTTCAGGCTTCGCTAAAATTACACCTTTTAAATATTTTGAAATATGAGATGGTTCCACATGGTGTTGGTATGAGGTGTGGTTTATTTAGGAGTTTCTTGAGACATACAGCTATCAGACTTCCATCTCATTAAGTGAAGCACCAACTGCCTACCTCTGCATCTTTCAACCCACTTTGTTGTCACTTAAACAGTTCCTTTATCATGGAATTTTACCAACATGATGAGATTTGGAATTAGGAGGGACATTTCAACGAGATTTGGAATTCAGAGGGACATTTTGACATTTACTCTGAGCTTAGTCTAGATGTCCAAAGCTTAAGGAGTGTAGGCAGCCAATACAAAGCTCTAGAGGACTTGAGGCATTCATGCATTTGAAGGGCGGGTCGCACTGGCATTTCCTGTGAGAGAGGATATGTATTGTGTGTTGGGGAAGAATGATTAGTGTAAACGGTTAAAATGTTCCCCTCTTTGGTAGCTTATACCTGCCCTTCTCTAATTAGGCTAGTTTGTTTACCTTCCTGCCCCAGTGGATCCATAGTTATCTGAAGTCTTAGAATCTCTCCTCATGAGGACTTTAGTCTGCACAGTCAATGATTATAACTGGTAATGATGGAGCAGGAAGGTTTAAAGTTCATCCTGATGATAAGGAGGAGGCTTATCACCCATCCATGTACTTCCAACTGTACTGGGAACCTGGAAATGAGTGTATTAGCCTACATCTAGTGTCCCTAAAGAGGATTTGATGCAAGTTTCAAGTTACACCCACAATAGCATGACTGAATTATTGATTGAGGCTAATTTGTCACTATCTTTGGAGAATCCTTGCATGGGCCACTGCATCTCCTCCTCCTCAATCCTGTAGAATTAGCCTTAGCTCTGAGATGCTGTTTGATAAAACCTTCTTTGATAAAACTCTTCCTCTCTCAGTATATATATCCCAAGGCCGTCTCCCAACTCGCTGGCTCGCTGCTTGTTGTTTAGCACTCCCCCAGTCCCGGCCTCTGGAGAGAGCCTCTTGTTTTTCATTAAAACACAGTGTCCTTTGTGTGTTGTGGGTTCACATCAATCACGAGCCACTGCCCATGATGAACCCACATGGGGTCACCCCAAGTGTGGAATCACCCATAGGACCATGCACTCCCAGTGGACCAACTCTGGCAGCGAAGGAACCGCGGGGTGAGGGGCAGGTGGGTGAGGAGGAGATTTTGAGACATTCGGGTCTAGAATAGAGCAGATGCCCGTGGGGTCATGTGGGGTATTTTTACTATGGAAAGGAGGTCACACAGCCAATTGGTTTGAGTTTCATTACACCAGAAAAAGCTTTGGGACATTTTCTCATTATTAGAGAGACTAATGGGTTTCTCGAAGTTTGATGACAGCCCAGCACTCCGGCTCTGCCGGGCTGAGGGAGCTGTGAATACCTTCCTCTGTGTGTGTTGGTATTAAGGGGTTTGCTTGTCTGTTTGGCTGTGGCCATGAGCCTGGAAAGTATGAAAATGAACCTTGTGTTCTTGTGTAAATGATGTCGGCACAGCTGCAGAGAGAGCCAGTACCTCTGCTGGCTGATATGTCTAGAATGCTGTCCAAAGACAAATTCTGAGCTATGCAAACTCACACATCCTGTTGCCTTAAGTGGATTTGCACAAAATTTGCCAGAGTGCCCCAGGCTGCGCCCCACCCACCCCCCCTCCACACACACACACATACAGTGCTTTGGTTGAGTTAGTGATCTAGGCTACACCATTGCCCTTAAAGGATAAGGACACTGAATTTCATGTTTAGCCCTATTCCCGGCTTCCCTGGCATGTATCTGACTAGTACAGGTTAAAATATTTCTGTTTTGTGCAGTACAGAGTTCTGTGTCAATAATGTCGGCGCGCGCACCCTGGCTCGTTGCTCGCTATGGGCACAATCGAAAAACTCTAAAAAGTATGATATACGTGGATTTCAAGTTCAGGAATTACATGGTTTATTCTTACCAAGCTCTGAAGTCGTCCTGTAAACACCATAGGTCCTTTCGCCTCTGCATTTCGAAACAACAGCAACTTGTAAACAGTACTAATTTCACCAAACACACAACAGCCATCCCTTCACGCTGTAAACCTCCGCGAAATTCAGATTCGGATTAATTTTGCGGAGAAATTCGGTGAAATTAGTACTGTTTACAAGTGTGTGTGTATATACCAACAGCTGCCACCACTCTAAAACAAAGTTTCTGAACATTCCAAAAGCAGTTTCAAGCAGTTTCAATGGGACAAAAAATAGTTTTAAAAGTTACATTTCTAAAAAACTATAAAAAATATCAAAAATCTGAATAGATCTGTTAGAGCTAAACATCATGAACATTTCAAAGTTTGAATGAAGTTTCTAGCACAAAGTATAAGGAGTAGTTAAGGAGACAAAAACTGGGGAGAAAAAGAAAGAAAGAGAAAGAGAAAGAAAGAAAGAAAGAAAGAGAAAGAGGGAATATCACAAGTTGGGCTAGCTTCTGCAAGCTAACCCACCTAACTACTGAAAATGATTTGAACCTAACTGGGGCGAGTTTGTCAGCGCAACGAGGGAACAGTCTAAAAATACGTTTTGAAGCCATTATGTTCAACTTTTGAAATGTATTACATAACAGTAAGTAAAACGCGAAAATGCTAATATCTTTTAACGTGAGTTTTGCTTCGGAAAATTGATTGCAGGAATGTGATGTATGTTGGGTGACTAGTTTAAGGAGATCATATTATTTTAGACCGGTATGGTCCTTTAATTGGTTCAGAAGGAAGATGTGGATGGTGTTTTCCTCTGACCTGGGTCCCCTCTGTGGACTCAGCCTCCTGTTCCAAATCTGTTTCTGTTCTGCTCTAATTGTTTTAACCTCCTCCCCCCTGGAGACCAGGATGCTCTCATCACAGTGGCTCTAGAAACGGGGGAAAGCCCAGTGGTTCTGATGGAATATAGGTGGGAGGATGAGTAGATTGTCGGCTTATGTCCGCTCGTGTACACGTGCAGCCACAACCATGAGGAGTTCTGGAATTGGCCATCCTGATTGAATTCCCCCCCTCCAACCCCCCCTCTTTCCTTCTCTCTATCTCTCTTCCTGTCATTCCAGGATGAAACTGGTGCCTATCTTATAGACAGAGACCCCACGTACTTCGGCCCGGTTTTGAACTACCTGCGGCATGGCAAACTGGTGCTCAACATGGACCTGGCAGAGGAAGGTAGGACTGCCTGCTGAGGATGTGACTGCATAGGAATACTGATGCCAGCCTGGCGCACAGTCAGCCAAGCCGGTTGGCTTGAAATATGAGCCCTGAGGTTTGAGTCAATATGCTGTCTTGTTGAAAATGTGAAATGTGATAACAAATATCGGTGTTTTTTTTTAAAGGTGTGCTAGAGGAAGCCGAGTTCTACAATATCACATCGTTGATCAAGCTCATCAAGGACAGGATCAGGGACCGGGACTGCAAAACAGCGCAGGTGGGTGAACTTGTCAACATGGCAGAATGCTTGTAGCCTGATACTCAGACTGAATTGCGTTTCGTTTGCGCTTCATTATTCAGTCTGAACAGGCTCCCATTGCAGCCGTTTTCCTAGATGGGCGTTTGCCGAAGAGGGAGTCCTCAGCGATTAGTTCATCCCCTAACCAATCACAGCATTTGAAATCGCATTCAGAGAATGCTGATTGGCCAGCCTAGAATGCTCGGCCGTGACATTTCTTAGTCCTTCTCGTTGTCCCATGGGGTGCCTGTGCTATCCCATGATGCAATATTCCACAGCAGGGCCTTTAGATGGACGCCAGCAATTGTGGACACTGAGCTGCTCGTGTGCTCACTTCTGTGTACGCGCTCGTGTACGCATGCAATCGCGCGTTTGCGTAACAGTCACAGTGAGCGTTCTGAAGGAGACGCTCATCTCAAACGCATTTCTCCTCCTCCTCCTCCTCCTCCTCCTCCTCCTCTTCCCTTCCTACCCGCAGGCCCCAGTGAAGCATGTGTACCGGGTGCTGCAGTGCCAGGAGGAGGAGCTCACACAGATGGTGTCCACCATGTCAGACGGCTGGAAGTTCGAGCAGGTAAAGCCGTCCCCCGCGGCGTCACAACCGCAGGGTTGTATTGTATGCACTCCGCCTCGCCCTGCCGCGCCATGCAGACCCCACACATCACCCAGGGAATCAAATCCCACCACAGGAAATGAAAAAAAAAAAAGTACATCCTTTAAATGTCCCATACATGATGCGGGCATCCCTCTGTGCTCTGATTGGTCGTTGCAGCTTGTCAGTATAAGTTACGGGCGGGCCCGCCAGTCAGAGTTTCTGCTGATTGTTTCAAGGGAGGTGAAAGGGGAGGAGTCTACTACTACTACTGCTACTTTGCCAAACAACAGCGAAGAGGTGTGTCCCACAACGTCTTGTCGCTGGGCCGGTCACTGCATGATCCCCACCTACCCGTCCACACCCTCCTCAAACCTCTGTGTGCCCCCAGCTCTGTGCACAGGCATCGGGCATTTCTTTTATTTATTTTTTTATTGCCAGTTGCCATTTGCATTGTTTGTTTGTCCACCAAAAGTAGCAAGGAGAACACAGCACCTGTTGCTTTCTGTGAAATCAATTGATCAATACTCCACTTGTGTTCTTGTCAGCGCTTGCTTTTGTTTGATTGAAGTCCTTTGGTCAGACGTGACCGTGTGTCATGCTAGCAAACATACAAGTTGTGCTAATTGTCATGTGTGCAAGTTGAATGACATGAACTAGATATGTATTTTTTGTAGAAAGCCAAAAAGAAGTTACCATCCATTCAGAATTGGAGAGTTGAGCCATATTATACAGTAGTTATTTAGAGGTTGGTGTGGTTTGATGTTGTTGTTGTGTTTTACCTACCGTATGTGGGTTGTCCCTAGTTAAAAACCATCCAGTGATTCACTCCTTTTGAGGGAAGCTGTGCTTATTTCGGCTTCTGTATGCGTGTGTGCGCGAGTGGCGCGTGCTTGAGTGTGTGTGTGTGTGCGTGTGTGTGAATGAATGAATGAACAAATGAATGCGTCCTGAGGGATCACTTGATCTCCCTCAGAGCTGAAATCTCACTAATCGCCTCACAGGGGTCAGATGGGAAGCCACTTGTTGAAACACTTCCTTGTGAAAGGCTTATAGCTCTGCAGTCAGCTGAGTCGTCTGGGAATATGTTGCCCTCGCTAACCCACGGCCACCGTTGTCCGCTAGGCCCCGCCTCTAGAAAGGGTCCTAGGCTGCTCTAGATCTCCGCTAGGCCCCGCCTCTAGAAAGGGTCCTAGGCTGCTCTAGATGTCCGCTAGGCCCCGCCTCTAGAGAGGGTCCTAGGCTGCTCTAGATGTCCGCTAGGCCCCGCCTCTAGAAAGGGTCCTAGGCTGCTCGAGATGTCCGCTAGGCCCCGTCTCTAGAAAGGGTCCTAGGCTGCTCTAGATGTCCGCTAGGCCCCGCCTCTAGAAAGGGTCCTAGGCGGCTCTAGATCTCCGCTAGGCCCCGCCTCTAGAAAGGGTCCTAGGCTGCTCTAGATGTCCGCCAACCCCCTACAAGCACTAGCCTATAGTGATCGATTGAGAGGAACTCAAGGAGTTCATTTGCATCGTTAACTTAATCACTCAAGTTAATTATTGGTAACTTTAGATTATTTGATTTCAATTGCGTTTGAGATGTTGACCATTTCAGTTGGGCTGTAGTTAGAAGTGATATTATTATAAGTTACCTGGATACAAAACAGCCAGTGCTTGACTTACAGTAGCTGCCTGGCTAGCTCAGCCGCTCGGTAGAGCATGAGACTCTTAGGGTTGTAGGTTTGAGACACGTTGGGCGTAGCTGAGCATTTCATTGTACATGGTACCCATCTCATGTGAATGTGACAAATGTAAAATGTTTATTTCATTTGTTTTGCCGGACCGAGTACCGGCACCTCAAGTGTTGTACTGCTCCTGCACGTACAGCGCATCAGCTGAAATGAATTGTGGGGCTCCTGCGCCTTAATATAAACCGTACCAGACCGGTGAGCTGCTTTATTTCAGTCCAAGTCAAGCGCTGAAGACGGTATAACATGTTTTAATGAAGGTGGAGTCTAAGGCCTTCCTCTACCATGGCCTCCCGTGTGTGAGAGATCTCTTGGCAACAACAGGGCTCCGGCAGAAGATGCTAATGAGCCCTGTGGCATGCTTGGACTTGAACACCCGGCCACTTAACAGTATACACACTGCACACTCTGCAAACACCACAGTTAAGAAAGCGTTCTACTCCTGAGGACTGCGCTGTTCCGTTTTGTCCCATCAGTCAGACGTATGGAACGCTGCTGTTTTGCGCAACGTGCTGTTATCCCAGTTCGCCTGCATGTTTCCAGCTTCTATTGTTGTCCCTCGACTTGTCCAAAATGATTGAAAATATTCAGATTCCTTTGTGTGTGTGTGTGTGTGTGTGGGGGGAGGGGGGGGGGTATTGTTGTGATGTGTTTTTCTGGTCTTGGTGATTTACCCCATGCTTGTACCCATGCCCTCCTGTCCTCAGTCTCTCTATCATTTGCAAGTACAATATATTTTTGTGAGCACCTTTTGTTTCTCTCTCTGTAAAGAACCACATTCATAATTTCCGACTTATCGTTCCTAAGTCTGTTTAAGGTTCACGCTGTCCTTTTAAATCTGTCACTCCAGTAAACACATGAGATCTGTTGGTTAGCATGCATTTAATTCCACACATATAATCTCCTGCTTGCTTTCCATGTAGCAAATCACTTGTGTTACAAGGCTGTCTAACTTGTTGTGTCTCCTCTATCTCTCACCCAACGTTTTTAATGAATGTTCAGTTCCTCCTAATTTCTGTTCTCTCGGAGTAACCCTGTGTTTGTGCTGGCTGTGTGTCTCTCTGTGTTGTCTCTCCTTTCTCCTCTAGCTGGTCAGCATAGGCTCCTCCTACAACTATGGCAATGAGGACCAGGCCGAGTTCCTGTGTGTCGTTTCCAAGGAGCTGCACAACCAATCTTACGGCACTAACAGTGAGCCCAGTGAGAAAGCCAAGGTGAGCTGTGTGTGTGTGTGTGTATGTGTGTGTGTGCGCGCGCGTGCATGCGTATGTCTGTGTGTGAGTGTTGGCATCGGCAGTAAGCCCATTTAGAAATCCACGACAAGCGTGTCTGAATGGTGGTTTGTGCTGGATGTGTTAAATGCACCACATTTGTTAACACAAGATTTTATGGGAAGCAGCCTGGTTGATTGATGGCAAGGCTCATACAGGGGTGCGGTTCACAGCAGTTGGTCTTGAATACCATCTTGCTTCTTATTGAGAAAAGGTGATGAAATTGTATGTAGTATTTTAATATTCAGCCAAATAGCTTAAATGGAGCTACAAGAATGGGATGCATTGTGAATTGCATAAATCTAGCTCAGCTGTTGTCATGATCATCCATGCTGCTGAGTTCTAACCCCTTTGAACTGGGTGAATACTTAGATGACCAAAAAAGACAGTGTAATTTAGCCGAGCTGTTATCAGTCAAAGACCACAACCTCAATCCAGATTAAATATTAATGTCATGTTAGATATGACCGAAACAAACGCACCCGAAACATCCTAATCCTAGGCATCCTAATCCAGGCTAGGAGGACCTTGAGAGCGTGTTGGGGGATTAGGGCGGACTGTTAGCGGAGAATGGCGTTCCCTCTCTGGAAATGTGGAGCAGCGCAGCAGGCACAGCTCTGGGAGTTAAAGCTCACATCTGCAGGCCCCTGCGTGGACCCATTCCTCAGAGGAAGCCTACACACACACACACACACGCGCACACACACACACACACTGAAATATACATAAACACTCGCACATACTGTAGACTACCAACATGCTACACACACATGGAGAGCTACACACACACTCACACACACACAGACTATACACTATGCACAGACAAACACACACTTTTGCTGCAGTGCATTTGCTCGATGGAGTGAGATTATGTTGCCTTCCATGGCTGAATCTTACCTGCACTTATGGTGTGACTCAATAGACCATGTCACATGCAGTTCACAGGACAATATGGTGCCTAATATACTGTTGGCTACCTCAGTTTAGAGATTAGTTAGTTTTGACTAGCAAATTGAGCAGGGTGTGCGATTTCTCCTCGGCCTAGTGTGAATGTCTCACTGCTGTGTGGCTAATTTGTGAAACAAATGCTGTGCTTGTTAGTACGCCTCTCAATGAAGTTTGATGAACTTCAGCAATAGAGGTAGAACTTGAACAGGTTCCCAAGTTAGAAGTCCCCATGTGGTTCTGATGTTTTAGAACAGTTGAAAAGGGTGGCGTAAACATTCCGCAACATTAACCCCCATTGAACACAACCCATGACTTCTGTAACCTCACGGTTTTCGTCCTTAAAGCCCTCGGTATACTTGCTGTTTAACAACGCATGCATATAGACGAGCGCAGATTTCGCAGCGTGTTAATTTCTGAGGACCTGCACAACTAACCGCAGCCAACGCTCCAAAGGGACACAGGAGACGCGTGGTAGCCGTCTTCTGTACACGTAGTTAAAAGCAAGTATACCGCTGGCTTTTTTTTCTTCTTTTTTTTGACATTTACTCCCCATTCATTACCACTCTTGTAAGACATGCCTGTCTTGTGTTCTTCCTTTGCCGTCTGCATGCTGCATGTTGCTCAGAGCGAGGACGAGGAGACGGATTATGAAATGAATGACTCTGATTAGGGTTGAGCACTCATGACTCCCGCCACCCTCCTCCCCTCTAGTCTCTCCGTCTCACCTTCCCTTTCTCCTGCCTCATCTTAGTCAACCCTGGTGCAGCACAGAGGCTTCAGCTAAAGCCACGCTTTCTTTGACTTAGTTTGTAGTCACTTCCTCCACCTTGAATTAATCAAGAATTAAGTTTTCCTCATCGGTTAGGGAAGTAGGTTGATGGAAACGGTGATAGTCAAGGTAAAGAATTAGTGTGAACTCACCGTGCCTCTCCCAGACCAGGGTTGACTGCACCTGTCAAGCTTTCCTTAGAGCAATGAGCCAAACTTTGCTTGTGTCGCTGGCTTTGAGGCCTGTTAGTGCAACACACCACCCTTGATAGAGCCTCCCACCCTCCTAACACATACCTTTTCCCATCTCACTGACTTTATTCAAGTTGGTTTGGTCATCTACTGTATGTCTGAGTGTGCGTGTACACAGATGGACTGCAGAGGGTAAGTGTCCCTAGAGGAGTAATAATAAAATGTAGTAGTGTGTTGACAGGCGTAGTAGACTTCCCTAGTCATCACAAACTGTTCTCATGATTTTGTGTCTGTGCTTTAGTATAGGTTTGTCATTTACAACTCTGTCTGGTAGAATTAGACATTTATGAAACTGAGGAAAAGGGATTTTATGTATTTGTTAATTCATATTGTGTTCTTATCTTGTCTTTGTAGATTCTTCAGGAGAGGGGTTCCCGGATGTGAAGAGTCAGTATTAGAAGCTCCAGGGATAAACATGAAAACATATCATTGAAGAGGAGGAACATTCGGCACCATGGAGATTATGTATATTGAAGGGAGCCTACATTTCTTTTTGTTTTCCCAGCAATTCTTTTTATTTTACAATGTTAAATGAGTCTGTTTACCAACTTTTTGTGCCTGTACATTGAAACTGGACTTTTTATTAATTAATTAGTGGCTCTTATTTTTTCAACTGAAAAATTAGGAATTGTCATCAAATGTTTTATGCTACAGATTATGGCCGTAGCCATGAAGGGCCAATGATTCTCTCAGGGGCTTCTATTGAGTTTCTACTTATATCTTCTAACTCAAGGGTCTTGTAAGAGATCATGATGGTCTATATTTATATTCTACACGGCAACAAAAATCAATACAGTTAGAGATTAAGAGACAAGAAGGGAATTATGCATATATTTCGCATGCTTTTAGAAATTGCACTCATGAGTAGGACCATAGACTAGTTCTCCCTGACCATGAAAACTAGTTTAAAGCCCTTAGCATACCCAGAGTCTCCCCCAAGCTCTTTCCAGATAAGTTGGTCTGGAAAGTCAATGGCCCTACTTGGAGACATTGTTTTGTTTTAGTTCTGAGCAACATCTATGCTTCCTAACCCAGTTCACCCAATGTATTTGTCTGTTTAATAAAGCCTTTATTAACGGGAGTTTTGAAAGTTGGGGTTTACAAATGTTTTTTGGAAAGTGATGGTAAAGGAATATCTGATTATATCCATACGTTTTTGTTTTGTACATAATCTAAAAGTCCAATATGAATATTTAACTCTTAAACTGCACGTTTTTTACACTGTATAGTAAATGCAACTTCAAATGGAAGTTGTTGGACTGGATCTTACAAAGCTAGAAAATCTTGACTATGTTGACCTGAGTTTTGCATTGCTTTTACAGTATCTTGACATGAGATTTACCAGTCTGGATTCAAATGGTTAATGCTGAATATCTATCCATGAGAACATGCCTGGAACATCTTTTGATATACAATAACAAAAATAATATACCTTGGCTAAAAAGTTGACTGTTACCTTGTAAAAAATGTATTTTTCTTGCAGATTGATGCACTCTTTTAAGCATTTTCAATTGTGTTGATTTTAATATTGCATTCCAAGTACTACAGTGGGAGTAACACTGTGCACAATGCTTTTCTGAAGCCTGCCACACCATTTTCTGTAAATACTGCATTTCAGGGCTTTTATAGAGATTGTTTCAGGTTTGAGTTGTGATTTTGATTGGATATTTAACTCACAAATAATTATTAATAATGCTGCCTTTTCCCGATGACCAAATTCAAATGTCTTATGTGTAGCTTCCACCTCAGACTGAGTGTCAGGGATGAGTACACTTTTGTGGTTGCTGGCACACTCCTTTGACAACCTCTTTTGACACTAGTTAACATACACTCATCTGCACTTAACACAAACACAATTTTATAGTGAGACTACAAGATGTGTGCATGTTTTTGATACACGCATACACACAAGGGCTTTTAAAGTGTAAACTATTAAATCTACCAAGAGGTTTAATCACTGTAGAGTGGATTATTATTTTTTTGCCGGAGCTAGGCTATGTTTACATTTGCTATAGTATTTTGAAGCCTTCCAGTTTATGCTGTGTCTTGCACTCCCTCACATACCTTAACATGCTTGTTGTTGACAGACTTCGTTAACAACAGCTATGGGACTCCCGATTGCATGTAAATACTATACTGTTGTTAACTGGTGTTAAGATATTATTATGCATTTCTAAATGGTTTAGAAACTCCAGACAATCATATGTTCTTGTGATGGTGATAACACTCATTAAAATGACTTTAGCTTAACTCTGAGGAAATCCTATAATGCTGTGTCTCCTCTCGGGTCTGTTGCAGTGAGATTTATAGTGTGTTTGTTTGGTTTTCGTTTGTTTGGTTCTATTTCAGTTTTTACAGTTAGTATAGTCGACTCTTCTTACCCTGTCAGCAGCTGCAATACCTTTACCATGTCATTCCTTCACATGGAGACTTGGGCAATTGATCTAAAATTGTTTAAAAAAAAAAAAAAAAGTTTTTTCATGCATCTGACTGTTTATATTAACTGCAGGGGCCCAATGTATTTTGATTAGTTGTCTGTTTCCATCTCATCACAAACCACAGTTATGCATGATAGAAGATGATCATACGTTTTTAAATTGTGAAGTAGATGGAATACAATTATTCCTCAACCAGAGTAATGGTAATGATTTTGACTAATATTATATCAATGCATCACCTCAAACAAATATTTTATGCAATGTTTAAAAAACATACAAAATCAGTGTGATGGTTGGGATAAGTCTGGCCCGAGGGTTCACCCAATAAAACGGTTTGTTCTTTCACACATCTTTGTTATTATTCATTTGTCAGCTGTTTTATGAGATACACACATATACTGTGCTTTAAACGAATACACTGCACTGCAATAAAGTGCAACATTTCTGACTATAGGCAATAGAATAACAACAAATTCCTAATGACTGACTTTGTATTGTAGATAAATGAATATTCAGAAGAACATGTAAGCCTACGATCATCAGTATACACTAGCTCTCAATCAGCTCGTTTTTGGCCCCTCAGATTCGTGAGCATAGGCCTATAGCGCCATCTTGTGTAATTTTGAGACTTGTTACTTGTGAACTACCCAATGAGAAGGAACTGTTTCTTTAAATATTTAGTCGTCTAAAGAATTGCCTGTTCTCACTTACTGTATAATTGCAATCAATCATGTTCAGTCTAAACTGTGATCCAATTTGGAAAAGCTTGAACTGATTAATTAAATAGGCCATGAAAAAAAAGCCTGAAAAACATACACCGCAATGTAACTTAAATGCATTAATAAATACAACGGAAATCACGAATATATATTGTAAATAATAAATAATTGGTATATTTATGTTTCAACGGCATTTTTTTTTTTGTTCTATTCATCTCATGCATGAAAAAAAAAATCTCAATCAGTCTTGATTCTGTTCAGGCGGCAAGGAGGTAAGCGATGCAAATGGTCCTCTTATTTAGCCTTGGTACTTGGTAGAAACGGGTGGATTTTCAGGAGGGAAACTTTATAAGGTTTATACTGATAAAAGCACGATTCATTCCTGCGGTTCAAATATTGAAGACCTTACAGCCATACTGAGAGGTGAGAGATAGTCATCGGTGATGTTACAGATGTACTATTCTTGAGATACAAGGTTATTTAAACCGACAGAGTTTGCGCCATTTTCGCTACTTTGGTCGGTGCGTAAATGTGCGCCTCTTTGGTCGCCTTGGGTTCTTTGTCCTGCTGTGTTGTGAGTGGTCTTATTTTAAAACCTGGTGAGGTGCCGCTTTAACTCAAACACGGACCACCATCATGGCAACGAACGTTTGCGAGAGGAAAATAATTCGGGGAACGAAAGCTCATTTCCAAAACTAGATTTATAAATCATCGACAAGTGCGCAATTTCCATGCCATCAGGCCGGCCAGCCGCTCCGCGCCAGGATGTTATGGCGCACAATAGCACGCTAGCTAATCGGTTGCTTTGTGAGTATAGCTAGCCAACTTTGGGAGTCATTAACTTAAAGGTTTCATAGATTTGGAAATTATTGATGGTCTTAATCCTTCAGCTGGCTAAATATGTCGCTTAGTGATGATAAAGATGAGGACCAGCTGATTTGCGCAAATCTGTTGACTAGCTAGCTAGTTAGCCAATGCTAACTAGCCAATGCTAACTAGCCAATGCTAACTAGCCAATGCTAACTAGCCAATGCTAACTAGCCAATGCTAACTAGCCAATGCTAACTAGCTAATGCTAACTAGCTGCCTGTCTGGCGCAGAGAAGTTTCCGGATGTTCTGCCTGCGCCATAGAGGTTGCGCTCTTTGGACACTTTATTTAAAGCTGCTCAGTTGCTCATGAGAACACCTTCACAATCACACACGTGACTTGTTGTGGATGTTACCATAGCGCAGTCACTATATAAACGTTATTACAGCTACAGTAGTCGGGCTACATAACGTGACCGTCGAGTTGACCGAGGTGAACTGGAATTCCCGTTTTAACGGGACACCTGCACTCTGGGACAGCCTCGAGCTCTTTAACGGGACACCGTTTTAACGGGACACCTGCACTCTGGGACAGCCTCGAGCTCCAATCTGGCCAATTAGCAACTAACTGGGACATCCGGCTGAAGTGAAACAGGTGCAGCCCGGGACCGCTGCTCGGTCTGGAGCGATGCTCTTCAGAAAGGCATAGAATACATAGAATTACAATAAAACATACAGGACTATGTGTAACAATAACAATAAAAGTCGGAAGTCTAAAAGTGCAAAGTGCATGGGGGATGAGAACAGGGGAGAGTTATCTTAGAGTGCAAGAACATGACATTGGCACACTCACTAAATCAGACAATAGTCGCTTTCTGCTTTTCAGAAAGGCATAGTCGACTTGTCCGCTGTTATTACGGCGCTGCATCTTGTTTAGGGAAATTCTGCTTTCGGAACCTAACCAACCAGAACTCCACCAATAACCATAAACAACCCGAATATAAACCATAAACAACCCGAATATAAGGTATTTATGGCTAAGATGTTTGAAATAGGTACTTCTAGCCGCCGTAAGAAATGGTCGCTGCCTTTGAGAAATGTATTGGAAACATCGAAGCAGGGGCCTCATTAACAGCCACAGCAGTTCGTGGAGATTGTGAAACTGTACAAGCAGCTAGTGACGACACTTTTATATCTGATTTTATTGATTTGGACCTTTATGCTGTCCAAACGCCTCCAATCCATTAAAGTTGCACTGAAATGAAAAAAGCATTCTGTCCCATTTTGGTTCACATAATTTGTCAGTGTTCACCTATTCAACGATGTATGCCAAAAAAAATACAAAATTCTACTTGTTGTAATCTTATATCAGAATATAATTTCTTACTTCCTGGAAAACGGTAGGTCACGTGCAATGACGACAACGGGTACCTTAGATTTTAGGCTAATTATCTCACGACATCCACCCGTCAATCAACGCTATCCTTCTATCGAATCTGTCTAAAGTTCTTAAAATCCGTCCACTTGTCAATGTTCCAATCAAATTCCTCTAAACATAATGTCCCACCCTCATAGCTTGTTTGCGTCGGAAATAAGTCAAACTACGGAAGTTAGATGATCTCAAATTGTTTCAGTGCGACTTTAACGTGCTATTGTCAACAGAAATAAGTTAACAGCTTCGAGAATTAAGTGTGTGTGTGTGGCCAGTAGTCTGAACATTTGCAGGGTATATGTGGACACGCACGGACAGAAAATGTAAGAGCGAGAGATTTTGCATGGGTTATATTTGTGCACATCAGAAGCCCTAATATGGGTAGTAGTGGTGTTAAGAAAGCACACATGCTAATTGTCAACTTTTGTTGTTGCAGTACCTCACTAGTAATGTCTGGCATTGCGTTGAGCCGGCTCGCCCAGGAACGCAAGGCGTGGCGAAAAGACCATCCATTTGTGAGTAGCTGCATTTGGTGTTCTGCGTATAGAAATTCAAATAAGTGGTACAGCTGCAGATGATTGATATAATGGTGAAGTAGAGGTTTAAACTCCCTTCTGAAGTTCCTACTGTGCCTCTTAGTTTTCTTAAGGTTCCTGCATACTGCCCCAACCAACACCCAACATTCTAGTCAGCAGTAGTTGTTAGCATGTTGCAAGTTTAAAATTTAGCTGCAAAATCCATCCAACCATCACCAACAGGCAACAAACATGTCATACCAATCCAATGTTGGTGTTGGTTGGCGTTGGTATGGGGCAGTGTACAAACACCTTTACTCGATTGTTGTTGTTTTTCCGTGTCTTTCACAGGGGTTCGTGGCTGTACCGACAAAAAACCCAGATGGAACCATGAACTTGATGAACTGGGAATGTGCCATTCCTGGGAAAAAAGGGGTAATGCAAATTTATTCACAGTATGCATTAGACCTGACCCTGATTATTAGATTTGATTGAAGGAGCCTGATTTGAATGTCAATCTCAGTCGTATCGTTGCAGTCATCCCAGATCATGCAGATCATTCCATTCGGGCTTTATGGGGGTGCTGAATGTCTGCTTTTAGAATTGCCTGGTTTCTCACAACAAATCATGATACATTGCCTATTTTGGTGTAAATACCAGCCTATTAATAACGTGTGTGTGTGTGTGTGTGTGTGTGTGTGTGTGTGTGTGTGTGTGTGTGTGTGTGTGTGTGTGTGTGTGTGTGTGTGTGTGTGTGTGTGTGTGTGTGTGTGTGTGTGTGTGTGTGTGTGTGTGTGTGTGTGTGTGTGTGTGAGTGAATCGCCATGATAGACTAACTTGCAATAGCCTGTGCAGCATCGGAACAGCGACACCATGAGAGCAGCATCTTGACTGGGCTGCTTTTTATCATTTTAATACTGATGCTTCTACATTACCTACATTAGCAAATGCAGTCATCAGCAAGATTATTCTATAAATATCTGGTGGGCTGGTACATTACATATAGGATATATTTGATTCTTCTCTGCGGACAGAGCGCATCATGTAGCCTTCCACAGCTGTGTGCTCAGTAGCCTTGGCAAGACCTGTGCAATCAGATCAGACTATGTATATTCTTAGTCAGGGACAGCCCTAGTAGGCAAGCAGAAGTGTAAGGATTGGTGCAAAGAGGGTTTATAACTAACCTCAACATTCAGAGGATAAACAAGATAATATTTTACAATTCTCATCTGCAGACCCCCTGGGAAGGAGGCTTGTTCAAACTGCGCATGCTGTTCAAGGATGACTATCCTTCCTCGCCCCCGAAATGTGAGCATGTTTCCCCTCAGTAACAGATCTGTTAAGTAGTCATTACAGCCCAGTTCTGGGGAACGTTCTTTTAGATCCCTCATCTTTTCCAAATGGGTTTTCTGTTTATTTATTTTTCCTGTTCCACAGGTAAATTTGAGCCTCCACTCTTCCATCCTAACGTGTATCCGTCAGGCACAGTCTGCCTATCCATTCTAGAGGAGGACAAGGACTGGAGACCAGCGATCACCATCAAGCAGGTTAGGACAGCCTGGTGGCAGTACTTTACTGAACAGTGCCACCAGGTGGACAGGAGTGGCATTGAACACCTCCAACAGAATGCATAGCAAACTGCCAAAGCAGTTAAGAATATGCTGGTAAAGTGCTGTCACATGTAAATAGACACTCTGGACTAGAAACATCCGCTAAACTGCATTGCAAAAACTACTCTTAATAGGCATTTCATTTTTTCCCCCAGTTAACCAGTAGGTTGAAGTTTCTTTATAATGTGAGATGCAGTGTTGAACTAGATCTTATTATTATTTGCTATTTTTTCAGATCCTATTAGGTATCCAGGAACTTTTAAATGAGCCAAATATCCAGGATCCCGCTCAAGCAGAGGCATACACGATTTACTGGTGAGTGTCCTGCTAACAAAAAATATTGAGCCTTCCTTTATAGAGGGGAGCTCTTGAGACCTAGGTGTCTTTTTAAAAAGCGCTCTGAAGTCTATGGGTGACAAACTGGACTTTCCTATTTTCTTTAAATTATTTTTTTCTTCTCTGTTTGTTTATATTTGTTTTCAGCCAAAACAGAGTAGAATATGAAAAAAGAGTTCGAGCACAGGCCAAAAAGTTCTCCCCTTCGTAAGGCTGAAGACTTGCCTGGACATGGGCAGAAGGAATGGATCAAACACGGATCACCTCCCTATTCAGTTCCTCTGAATGTGCCCCTCACATTGGGACTTGCTTAAGGACTTCTATTTAAAAACTCCACGCGCATTCTGTGCCATCTGCTCTCCTCTGACCTGCCCTTTTATTATGTTGGTTCCTTGGTTCGGCGGGGGCGTGGGGTGTTACCAGGGATTGGGACCCCCCCCCCCCCCACCCACCCACACCCATTCACTTCCTTTTTAGTCGTTCTGACTTGTCTTATGGTGCGAGGAACACAGCAAAGCACCGGTTCCACCATCGGTTCAAGATTATCCCATCATCCTCCTCTTTCTAGGAAGAACATGTCTTGGTTGTTTTTTTTTTTGTTTTTTTATTTGTTAAAATGATGCTCTCTCACAGGGTATGTTCCTTAAAATGCCCCCCCCCCTCTATTTTACATGATTTAAATGATGTAAAATTTGCTATTACTTCAATGTCAGTATTTCAACTGCTGTATAATGAATGGCACTTTTGTACTGTCTAAAGCTGGGTTCACATACAACAGCCAAGACCATTTTAAACAGTTTTAGAATTTCTAAAACTCTAGTTCTAGAATGTGTTTGTCAAATGTTCAGAACTACAGTTTTAGAACCGAGAAGGCAGTTATAACTGCTTAAAACTGTCTTGGCTGTTGTATGTGAACCTAGCTCACTAGTGTCTCTAGATGGCTCTGTCTTGACTCTGACACATGTTTTCTACTCGGCATGCTGTAATATAAGATAGGATCTTCTGCCTTGGCTGTATCTCTTTTGTTACTTGGAGTGTTTGCTAGGAGGGAAAAGAAGATGGCCACATGGTCACTCCCGAGGGCAGGTAGGCTTACTTCTCTATCAGACTCTTTATGTTTATATGGTGCTTTGTTCATGTATGTGTTAGAATAAATAAAACCGTTTCTATAAAGCCTCTGCCACCTTATTGCCTTAAGAGGTTAAATCGACACTACTTCTCCATCAGGGGATGGTAATTTGTCAGCATTCATAAAACAACCACAGAAAAGATTGAGACATTTTCATTTCATTGCCGTTGGCCTTTATTTAATGCTTATAACATCTACAAGTAATTGAATATTTGAAATTTAAATGCTAGTTAGTATTCAAATGAAAGCACATCCTGTTGCTTTTTGGAGGGAAACTATTTACAAATGATGCATCAGGCACTGAATCTGAAGATGCGGAGAGTCATTTTGTGTAATATCAAATATGATTATAGATGTAAGATATGCTATAAGAAGTATAGAGAAGATATTAACATATAAAGATTTTTTTTTAGCGCATGATGGACAACTAATGATGGACAGTTGAAATTGTTTGACTATCAAGATCAACCTACCCAACGCGATCACTACCAATTAAACTTTGCCAGAGCAAAATCCCTCCCAAGTATCTGAGATGAGTACACTTGAGAGAGACTGGTAAAACGATACAAAACAGTTGGCAGTAAGAATTGTACCACCGAGGTTACGTTAAACAGCTTCAAACATTGTTCCCCCTAGCTTTAATGAACGACCAATCGGCATTCAACCAGGTTGTCTCCATCAAACAATTTCTGTAAACTAGCACCGATCATCGGCCCTGACGCCCTGGTCGACCTTGGGCAGGTGGGACAGGGTGCAGTACTCGTTGCTGTACCAGGGGATCTCCTGCTCCAGGGAGGTGGCGCTGCAGAGCCAGCATCCAGAGTCTTCCTCCAGGCTGCTCTCTGGGTCCGAGCTGAGGGACAGGCTCTTCACTGGGGCCCTCTGAGCAGGCAGGGGGGGGGCGGGGCTCTGGGCAGGAGCGCTGCCCAGGAGAGTGGCCTCAGAGACTGGGTCCAATGGGCTGTCGCCTGGGGGGTCCTGGACCATGGAGGGGAGGGGCTGCGGGGAATCCTTGTCCAGGACGGTTATGGTGTAGACTTGTAAGGTGTCCTCAGTCTTCAGGACGTCGCCTTCGTTGCTGGGAGCCACAACCCAGCTCTGTAATAAAAGTTAATAGTTGTGAATCTCATACAAACTGAGCAATATTGTTTATTACACAAGCTTAATATAGGACTTCCAGTTTAAAATTCATGAAAGGGGTAGGAAGGCTGGCCTACCTTGAAGTCCCCCTCACAGTCACGATACAGGGACTGGAAATAGGGTGCAGGAGTTGGGATGGAAGTACTTTTCCTCATCCTGCAACACAAGTAGAATAATTTGTTCAATATAGAGCAGTGCAATACATTTCTTTGTGAAACAGAAATGTACCCATTTTATAATGTATTATTGAACCTACTTACTTTACAATTGGGATGTAGCACAGGACCAGTAGCATTGGAAGGATGACGCAAATCAGGATTATGAATTTCCCCTCAAACAAAGAAACAACTGTGAACAAAATACAACACAAGTGTATTTACCTTGAGGATAAAACTCAGATAAAAAGGACCAAAATGGGATCAGATGTCTTCAAACTACAGTAGACCTATACCTGGTTTGTTATCTGTTTTCCAGTGAAATGCTGATGACCATTCACTCCATTGTCCACTGTAAATACGCTGATCCGGACTGGACCTGACTCTCAAAATGTATTGAGAGTCTGGTTCAAAATGCTGGTCATCCACGGTGATGCTCATTAAAACTGAGGAGAGCGTTATGGGCTGTGAACAGAGACCAGACACATTATGAACAGATGTTTTCCTGTCTGGTATTTTCTGAAACAGGGTTGATCTGAAAATGTCTTACATTGTCTTGGTGGCCGCTTCTGTGATACGACAGTTCATACATCAGATTGTTGATCAGAAATGAATATAGATATTCTTCATAGTTGCTCTTCCATGTGAAGTTGTATTGACTTGAGGTCCATCTGACCGTGAGATTGCATGGTGTTTTAGGTTTTACTGGGGAAAAGTTAAAAGGTGTTGAATATTGTCCACCAAACAAGAACAGTTACAGTAGCCCCCATTTAAGTGAATAAGTGATTTTGGTACTCTCAAGCTGTGTCCGAGAGAGAGACAGTCTAGTATGCAACGTTAAAGTATCTTACTGTGGTTCACAGGGCAGTATTCCTCAGCCAACAACTTGAAGCTAAGGTGTCCATCACTGCTGCTGTGATAATGAGTGATTTCAAAACGATCTAGCTCAAAGAATGTGTGGGGGTATGAATCCTCATCTTCAGGGAGTGTGTCGAATGAGCAGGAGTAATAGCTCTCAATCCATGTCAGCATACATAACTCTGTGTCTCTGCATGGTGAGAAGAGAGAGGGGATCATATAGAGGCCGCACTGTACTTTGTGAATTGAATTATGTGGAGAGGAGAGGTATGGCTCCGTGGAAGATTTGACAATTTTATTAGAATGTTGCTAATAATAAATTGTAATTATATCGTGCCTTTCCAGATGCTCAAGGTCCTAGATAATGTTATAGCTATATATTATGAGAAAGGTAGTGGGGTTACTGGATATATGAACTCACCCCTCAGTTTGCCGAAACTCCAGCCAGTGAGAGTGGTTAGCCACATGGGCCTCCTTTGGTGAGACGGTCATTGTGCAGTTGATGCTGTACAGGTAGTCAGTCAGACAACTGTAGTCCACATCTGCAAACAGACAGGCATAAGGGCAGCTTCACTCTTGAAAATACTGCAGGTCCAGCACTCTACAAACTACAGTAGGACCCCACTCATCAACGGGACCGAAGGTCGTTCGTATCTCTGAAATGTCCGGATGACTGAAACTTATGTTAAAATGCACCAAATTCAATAAGTGGTATACTTGTTTCATATAGACTGATAATAGACAGATAAATACCCTTAATTACTTGTGAAAATGCATCAAAATTGCAATCAAATAGCCAACTAGCCTAGCCTATAATAGACCTACAGTAGCCTAGAATAAAATAACCGAATTTCCAATTGAGTGCGTGCTTTGATCAAATCAATCAAAGCTTTATTTATATAGCGCATTTCATACCCAGAGGCAACACAATGCGCTTTACAGAGAACAAGGGAGGTGGGCAGACATCCCACCCCTACATATTCCAGAAAATACTGTACTTTATTCTCAAATGAGGCGTACGCTGCATCGATAGGCTACTGTATTCGCAGAACAACATGGTATAGCCTAAAACAACCCAACATTAGAACAATTAGAGCAAATGATAATCAATAAATAAATAAATGAAATGACAGACAAGTTGTCGTGTTTAGGCTATTGTAGCCTAAAAGAAAGTCTCTAAAACAACCGATGTAGGCTAACGTGGCCTAGGCTGTAGGCTATTATTTAACAAATACAGTAGGTCTAGTAGGCTAATCTACATGCTCACAACACGTCTGTGTTCCTGAAGTCCATTAACTGGGAATTAAAAATGACTCGATGCTGCTTCAGGTTGCTGACGCGCTTTCTGGCTACCAAGGAATGCAGCAGCAGACTCGTTTGCGTTTTGCGCTCGACATAGAGTAAGAAAGAAATGAAACGTGACGGTAGGCTACAGCCTACAGGCAACATGTAGGTCTACATACAGTTCTGTTTTTATTCACAGTAGGGTACAGTACTGTAATGAAAATCCCACCAGTAACCAGATAGCAGGCAAAAAAACAAAACGTTTTTTAAGCCCGTCCGGTAGACCGGGAGGTTCGGATCTCTGAAGTTCGGATGAGTGGGGTCCTACTTTATCTGCCAATCTCTCTCAAGTGGTACTGTAGTAAGATTCCAAGCATTGTTAATATCCCATTATAATGTCGTATCATATTTCAAAATAATATGAGAAATTAAATTGCGTAGAACTGAAAAGGTCGAATTCAGTGTTTTTGTTCATTTCCTTTGAGTTGAAAACATGGAAATGTAAACATGGAAATTCAGTTGAGCTCAAGGTAAATTACTTTAGTTAGTTGAGTCCCTTTGGGCGAAGTTGTCTTGCGTCTAACCAACTTGCATGGCAATGCATTCATCACAACACTCAGAAACAGCCCCAGTGGCAAAAATATTGAACATGGTAGAATATACTAGTAATGGATTTACCAGGTTCAGTTGAATTTCCATGCAGACAGCCAATATGGGAAGACACCAGGAGAAGGACGAGGCACAGCATCATTATAGATTACTGTAGGTGTTGGTTGAGAATCTTGTTAACGTTGGTTTATCACCTGTTTCTGTTTTCCCCAGTTTACACCGAAGTGATGTTTTTCAGCATTACATATCTATTGTTCAGAGGTTGAAAGTGGGAGGTTTCAGATAGTAGCAGCTGATAACCATCTCCCTCCACTGTCATGTAGGCCTACACGTACAGAGGAGGGGGTTTTTCTTAAGGGAGGAAGGAGTCAATAGAACCAGCCCTCAAAACTAAAGGCACATTACACTTTTTAAAGGGAGATTATACTCCAAAAATCTAAACTTCACATGCTTTCAGAACTCAGATCACCCCAACATTTACCCATCCCTTAAGGTTTGGGCTGGAACTGTGGAAACAAACTGTGGAGTAGCCTATAATGTCCCATCGATGGAGTCAAAATATGAATAAGTTGTTTGCGGTGGTGTGTGAACTGGAATTGAAATCTGATCTTTTCCCATTTCAAACAAGAATGAGGGTTTTTAAAAACTGGCAGGATATTTCCGTTTTCCTTGGAACATACAGATCATCTCCTAATGTATGTACAGCACACCCGGCCAACAGGGATGAGAAGATCCCTAATGTAGGCCTGGCAGTGTCACATGTAAATGTAGATTAGAAATAGATCAGATGAGGTTGACTTAACAGGGCCCCACTAAAGGTTACCAAAGTAGACTGTCTCACCACACAGGAAGAGAGCGTTAAAGAGGACTTCAGACATCGTCAATGCTGTATATTTTATTATCTCAGGCCAACCAGCATTTGCAGCACAGGAAACGTGTGTATCTTTATATATATATATAAACATACATGTGTTTCCTGTGCTGCAAATATATAAAAAATACATATTTTAATAACACACACCCACAGACAGGAGGTCAAAAACACAGACACGTCAGAACACTTGTAATGGTGGTTAAATATACAGAAATCTACATACCACAGAATAACTGCAGCCTTCTGATATCGGACTGTGGCCCTCAGCTGTCTGTATTTTTAGCAATATAGTTAGTTAACTCTCCACACGTTGCCTGCTAGCTTCAGTAACTACCTGTAAGTTAGTTAGTGACCAAGTTGTTCAGTTTTGACATTGAGCATGTATTGAAATATGGTTGCCCCTATCTACATCTTGTGGGAACATTTCAGCATCTGCTACGAACACTTTTTGGTTTAACATTGGGGACACGTTTGCTAGATAAGAGTCTTTCCGTCCTTGATTGCGATAATGTAGGAAGGAAACACATTCAGATGAACATCTTTGGCTTAGAATAGTTTTGTTTATTAGTTGTGAATCGGCATTGAAGTATTATAAATTAATCCATGTTATTTTCTATTATGACAGGTTCAGTCATCTTGAGTATGGGCTTTATGCAACTGTCAACATACTTTCTTACATTTCTATTTACATATTGCACACATGAGAACCAGTGAAAAGTAAAAAAAGAAAAAGAAGAAAGCTAAAAACTATGAAAAAACAAGGGGGTCTTTTTCATCATTTCAAGCTACGTCTGCATGCAGTAATCATTCAAATAAAATGTATTTGCCCAATAAAGCTTTTTTTACTAGTAAAAATATATATTTTGTGTGTTTGTCATTTGCTCCAGTGCTTATCATACTTCTGAGATTATATTTTACAGATAAAGGTTTCTAACCTCAATATGTACTCAAGGGGACCTGTAATCTCCATTCCTATCTACAGTACACAGAACGCTCTCAGCCTGATGATATGGGAATAAAAGAATGAAAATGAAACAATTAGGAAACAGTCCAATACCTTAAAAGTGAGTTTAAGGTGACTTAAAAATGGGACTCCTTGTTCGATGACTTTGATCTTATTTGATGACTTTGATACATTTCAGACACTCAAAATAATAAAAACCACAACAAAACATGATCAACAGTTCCTAGAATCTCCATATACAACAAACATAGTCATAGTGACCTTAGATGTGAGTAATCCTCTCCGGGTGTATCCACCTTCACTCACAGGCCAGTTTGCCATCGAAGGAGGAGAGGGTGATGGAGAAGGCCTGCAGCGCACACAAAGGGAAGCTGTAGTCCATGGAGAAGACATCCTCGGCCACACGCCCAAACTGCATCACCATGTAGTCGTCTGGGGGAGGGAGGAGGAGGGGGGTACCATGGGTAGGGACCAGGTAAGAGCCAGGGGAAGGGGGGGGGGGCAGCACAACCAGCAACCAGAGCGAGTGATTACTTCAAAAAAATTCCAGCGGAAATGTTTATAATCATTTATTCCACATACTGTGTAAACTGCTTGCATTAGGTGGCTATAGTATAGCCGCTGGATACTTCTAAAAACTTCATCTTATCTTACCATTGTCAGGGTGGACGATTTGAAAGTTTTTGACGGAGGCCTGTGTGACGCGGCCATGGAAGTTTAGCACGTAGGATTGCGTCGTCTCGTTCCAGCTGGGTGTCTTGTTAATCAGATTCACCAGGTTCTCTGTGTTCCCATTCTCAAAGCGGGAGAGCAGAGATTCAAGATCCTGAAGGGAGAAATATATACTAGTTGTATTGACACAATGTATTTACATTCATATAGACATCTGAGAATACAATATATGAATACACAATTCCAACTATATTCAAATCAATTCATCATCTAGGCCTAGGTATTTTGGGGTTGTCAGTGTCAAAGAATTTACATTTTTGGGGCGAATGCACACTCTCTCGTCATTCTCCATCATGCCAGGGATAATCACTGTCATTTTCCTGGGTCCCCTGAAACCTAGAACATTCTTCTCCTGAAAAGAAATAATGTATTGCATGTAGATACTGTAGGTAGGTGTACTATACAGGAAGGACGTCTGTGTGAAGATGAGGACTCACATAACAGATTGCTGCTAACTCTTGTCGGACTGATTCACATTCTTTAATAAAAGGCTTCTTGTCTGGGTTCTCTCCTCCATCATACACTGTGAACTTTGTTCCCAAGATATTTGACCTGAGAGACAGATTCACCTGGTGAGATTCATGATACTGATGTGAAGTACAAAGCAAACAAAAAAAAGGGGGAAAAAAGCCAATAGACAAACAAGGAGAGTGTGAATGCAAAGAACATGGGGGTGTGGTTTGGTTTGGTTTACCTTAATTTACCGATGTAGCTGTTTGTATCTCTGGACAGATCTGTGGGATCGATGGAGATGAGGTAATTTGATGTTTTACACTTCTTTCTCTTCCTGCCCGCCATTAAAAACACCTGAGAAGAAGAGTGCAAGGAAGGGAAGAGGAAGGAGGAAGTGATCAAAAACTGGCGATGACGGTACAACTAACAAACTTATTCCACACGTGCCTAAAAGCTGCCCAGATGTACATGAAATAACCAATATCAAGTGTGTAGGTTTTTAACATACTAACCCTCTTCCCATCCTTCTTCTCCATGTGGAGATAGTAGGTGGGGTAGATCCCCTTCTCCACGCCCCTCCTGTCCCGAGTGATCCTGCACTGGATGGTCACGTCTCTGGGGGCTGGGCGCAAAGCAAACTGCTCCAGGTCCTCCACTGAGACAGGGGAGGACTGACAGGAAGGTCACACACAAGTTCACAGAGGAGTTAAAGGCTATATATTTTCCAGGGGTGCAAGCCCACAGCTCTGAATTAAACAGGTTGTTTGATTGGGTATTCATCGTAAAAGTGAAACATTTATGAAGTAATGTGTAAAAGTAGACTTTTTGTCATCTTACTCTTCCAATTGAGTCGTTGTCTGACGAGGACTGCTTCCTGTGGTTGGTGTTGAGACTACCCAGGCTGGACTTTGTTTTCTCCCCTTTCTTAGTCTTTCTTGGGATTTTCTCTCTTTCAAGAATTTCATCATCTTTACTTTCATTGTCACTTATTTGGCACCTGGCTGTAGCGGATGGGACAACAAATTTACAGCCATGTAACATATTCAAGTTTACAGTTAGATAAGCGTCAGTTATATTGTAACATTCAATGGCTAACCCACATGTGTTCAGTTGTTTCTTCCTGGGTGTTTGGGGGACCGGGCTCTTTGACCAGTCCTTCCTGTCATCGTCGTCGGTGTCTGAAGGCATGTTGATCCCTGGGATCCCAAATTCCATGACTGAATCTATCTGAATGGTTGGAGGGGCTGCTGCAAATGAGGGGAGACAAGGTCATACACAAGAGTACTTATTCTAATGGTCACGCTGTCTCCTCCTTTAATAAGGACGACAGCCAGAGAATGATCATGGCTTAATTGTAGTATAGTACCCATAGTACCTGACTCAGAATGTAATCCCTCCTTCTCATCAACCTTGCATCCTTTCTCTTTCTTTCCAGGGGTGGGTCTTTTCACTCTGTCCTTCTTCTTTGTTTTCTTTTCTTTCTTCTCTTTCTCCATCTTCTCCCTCTCTTCTTCCTCCTCATTCTGCTCTGACTCTGAAACACACAACAGGTAGGAAGGACGGCTTTTGTTATGAATTATTATAAATTATTGATAATGGACTATTGACACACACACACACACACACACACACACACGGGACGCACACACAGGTTTAATTCTGACGTTTAGTCTGCCCCTTTTTCACAGCTTTCTTCTTGGTTTTCTTTCCCTCTGTCTGGTCTTCATTCTCCAGATCACATGTGGGCTCCGGCTGCAGGTCAGGTTCCGGCTCCATAGTCCTGGTGATGATGGGCGTCTCAGGAGGTGTCTGTTTTGAGGCTCCATTGGTTGTGATACTGAGTTCACCCAGACTGATTTCCTCCAACGGGTTATCATGGGCATGTTCAACATTGCAGTCTAACAAGAGAGAAAAGTACAACACCTTTCTATTTAGACAATTCTGAAATGATGATAATAAAAAACAGTGACTGTAGGTCTATCACTCTTATTGGGTGAAAGCAGAAGTGAATAAGTTTCTATTTAGTCAGAGAAATTCCTGAGGAATAGGCCTACTGAAGTGGTTGTGCAGAGCTTTGCTCACCATCCAAGGAGTTGTTGCTCTGGGAATGGCTGAGCAACTGCGCCGTGTCATCTGCCCCGCCTGTCTTCTGTCTGCTTTTCTTGGGGCGAGCGTCCCGATGGGCTGTGACCATTTGGGTGTCGGCCCTCCTTCTCTGCTGTTTCTTCATCATCAGGGAGCGCTGAGGGAGATTTTGGTATTAATTCCAAGTGTGATGTCTCTCCGTCAGGTTGAAAAACAAAGGACTTGTATATAGGAGCGTTATATCTCCAATAGCTTTGATGCATACATAGACATTGCCTACATTAGTAGGCCTACGTATTATGTAAGGGATATAATACACAACGAGGTGTGTTACCCCACTGGGGTTTGCCTCCAGGAAGAGCATTATTTTTAGACAACTGCATACCTCTGAGTGTATTATCCCTCTTATACCATGGCCACTTGCCAAAGACAACCCGTCAAGGACAAAAGGATGTGCCTCATATTTTCAACTTTATATCGATTTTACTTAACTTCTCCAAGAAAGTAGTTCCTAAAACAATTCATGTTGCTATGGGATGTCGAAAATGTGAATAACAACCGTCAGTTTGATATCGCTGTTCTCCGAGCTTGGTTACAGTTGCTATGGTCAGCGGGGTGAATAATTAGCCTAATTGCCCGAGTGGCAATTGGTTAAATTGGTTCACGAGATGCTGGGCTGGCTAGTGAAGATGGGCAGACCTAGGGTCAGATCTAGCTGTCAGAAACCCAACAACGTCGCACAACATATTTACAAATAGCTTCCCTATGAGTTATTAGGATGATATCATAGGCCTATTCACCTGCAGCCATATGGGTCAGTCTGGGGTGCGGATGCGGAAGTGCCCGTTGACTTAAGTGTTAAAAGTTCACTGTAAAAACACCACTTCAAGAACCGAAATAGTCAAAATAACAGGCTGAATACACTATCGGGGTTACAAATTCATCATTACCAGACTTGTTTTTCACTGCCGTTGTTTTCGCGTTTGGAAATACATGGAGGTGAATGAGCCATAGTTAGCCGTCAGCTGCATTCACTCCGATGTATTTCCAAACGCGAAAACAACGGCAGTGAAAAACAATCGGAGTCTGGTAATGATGAGTTTGTAACCCCGATAGTGTATTCAGCCTGTTATTTTGACTATTTCGGTTCTTGAAGTGGTGTTTTTACAGCGAACTTTTAACATTGAAGTCAACGGGCACTTCCGCATCCGCACCCCTCATTACGTCAGACTGACCAATATGGCGGCTGAGGTGAATAAGGCGAATTCGTAATCTAAAGTAGTATTACTTTCATTAGCCTAAGTGCAAACATATTAAAACTTGATAAAGTGACATTATTTAGGCCTACAGCCATAGAGCCACAATAAGGCTACATCAGCTTTTGACAAGGTGGTTTTGTAACGTTGAGACAGTGAAAGCTCATTAATTTCGAGCTGTGGTGAGGTTCTAGCTGTGCGTTTGTCCAGAAATAATGTACACCCTTCCAGCCAATCAGAATCGAGTATTCACCCAGGCCATGGTATAAGTAGGCCAGTTATAACTTTATAGTTATTTCTCAATAACAGCTCATTAATTGTGATAACTATATCAATATTTTCATTAGAACTACACCAGCTCAAGACCTCAACAGTGAACTCATCCCATTGTTTGCTCACTGTTATTCTTTATTTAATTTGTTTCAGATGTGCGTAAATGAACCCATCTGGCACTAATGACATCTTCATTCACTGTGTAGCCTAGCCTAATAGGCTAATAAAACGGTTTGATTTGTAATATCTCTTTTGTAGTTTCTTTGAGGTTCTATTTAAATGGTATTAATTTGTTCTATTAAAATTAAGATTTCTTTACCTGATTGTCCAGCTTTTGTTGACGTAAATCTGGATCCTCCATGGCTCAGGTAGTCTGTCCAGAGGCAATAAGATCCTCTACTGAGTACCCTCACAATCTAAACACTGTAGATATGTTTCAACACGAGAGCAGACAAGATAAGTCAATCAATAAGAAGTCCACAGACAGCCACCATTACACTTGTAGCCTATCAATTAACTCTGAAGCATGTGATTCATCCCCCCCTCCTCTCTCTCTCTCTCTCTCTCTCTCTCTCTCTCTCTCTCTCTCTCTCTATCTCTCTCTCTCTCACACACACACACACACACACACACCATCTGACATACCCACCTGCATACAACAGAAGGTAAAGTGGATTAAGGGGGGATAAAGTTCTTAAACCCATGGCACAACATAGCCTACTGTAGCCTAGTGTGTGAGCACTGGTGAACACTGGTGACAAAGCTGACCACTGACAAGCTACTGAGTTACTGAAAGCACATGTCTAATACATTGATGATAAAGGATAAACTTAATGTGTATTATTAGGCTACCATCTTTTTATACAGGTAGGCTAGTCAATTCAGAACCTTCAAATCAATAAATGAATAATAATTAGCATGAGACATAACAATAGCCCACTGTAGGCTATACAAAGTCAAAAGTGTGTAAATTCGTTTTAATTAATTGTGTAGCCTAAACAATCAAACCCACCAATGGATAATTTGCAATTAGGTTATGTTTTCTTAATTTCCAAGTGTTTGTCAATTTTTCATCAGTAGCATCATAAACAGCCATGAAAAGAGGCAGCCAGTCAGAAAGTGCAACACAGGAAATGGTGTTGTTGCTAGGACACCGTATGGCGATATAAACAGTTGCAGTTCAACAAAGAATTATGTTCTAGCGACATTTTCTTAACAGATGTAAATAGTCAACCTAATTTACAAATCAATTCCAGGTCGATAGGCCACAGTTTTGCTGTGAAAATATAGCGAAATGAAATCGGATGGGAAAATAAAGGTAAACTTGAGTCTGACCGTCTGTCACTATTAGCCTATGTCAACTTAGTTGAAGCTGCGTAACGAGTTGTTGGATACTATGATAATAACTATCTTATTGAAATAATAACTATCTTATTGAAATAGTGTGTTTTTGCTTGGTAGGAACCTCACCCCCTGAAACCCAAAGTGTTATTGTGGTAGGTGACATAATAACACATTTGGACTATAGATGTGTCGCCTATGAGAACAAATCTCTTTGATTTGAACACATTTGTCAATGTTTGTCTCAGGGCAGATATAAGCTACAATGACATGGAAGAACTTGACACCATGAAGTCTATACCAGAACTGGAGAGGTTTGACCCTCATTTGTTAAAATACTATTGTAGATTAAAATGTAATACTAATGCACACACGCGCGCGCGTACATGCACACACACACACACACACACACACACACACACACGCACACACACACACACACACACACACACACACACACACACACACACACACACACACACACACACACGCACACTCATTTCTTACACACATGTAACTTCTGTCTCAGAAGAACTCTATGCCGTGTGCTCGGGGTTGACCTCCCTGAGCCGAGGAGGGGTGTCCTGCTGGAACTCTATGTCCACACGGTGCTATTCTGCAGGGAGAGGAGCTTCAACTGGGAGCAGACATCAGCCCTGGTCTCCATCGTCAAGAGCATGCATCAGGCCAACACAGGTTTCTAATTGAACATCTGGAAAGACGCTATATAAATACAATTAATTTTATTATTATTAATTATTGTTATTGCTATTATTATTGTTAGTATTATTATTATTATTATTATTATTACTGTACATTTAAGATACTCATGAATAGCCTACATCATGAAAATACTAATAGTCTGTATTACTATATATTATATTATATATATTATAATATTTGTCCTACTGCAGTGTACATGTCGTTATTGTCTTTGTACAGTTTTATAACCTTTTTATCATTTTATCATCATTATTTACAGAAACTCCACTCAACAACATGGACCATTGTTTTGCATACTGCAGTGAACTTCTACTGTGCCACTCAGTCAGGGTGAATAAGACTGATCCTATATTTTATTATGGTTAGGACTTGGGCTCAGGAGCGAAATATCTCGACATGGGAAGGTCATAGAGACACAGGGTTTGGATTGGCATAATGTTCTCGACCTAACGAATGCAGCAATACCAAACGTGTCCTGCTCGCATGCACGTGTGCGCACAGAGCCACGAAATGCATTCATGGGTGGAGGTCTGCTGTCTGAACACCATGTCTAGTTGCCCATTTTTTCACTTACATGGCCATGTTAAATGTATTGTTCTTCCTCTGCCACAGCGACATCCCTTCAGTATCAACCTCTTCACCTCGGAGGAGGTCACCCAGATCTTGAAGTATTTCCTCAACTCCTACATCAGACACTCCAACCTGTACAAATATATATTTACCCCTCAGGTACAGACATAAACACTCAAATGACTTTCATACAATCTAGATGTTTGAGAGTAAATATACTGTATAATGTGATGTCATGTCTCCTAGGTACGTCTGGATCTGTCCTTGTCTTACTCTGGAATGCCAGATGTAGAAGAAACTCTTACTGAGGACTCAGTTTTATCAGGTATATAGATTTAGAAACTATGCAAATGAAAAGATATCCACACACTTCATCCATGTGAGCCAAAGTACAGAATGAAGCACATCATCCTACAGCCGTTATCTGCATGCACCAGATGGAGAAAGGGTGACAGAAAAGGAGCCAGAGACTGAACAAGAGAAAGAGCAGTCTATTCCTGAATCTCAAGAGCTTTCAGGCACCGCGACAGAAGTGGCTAGTGCAGGTATTCGTTTTTAAGTTATTATCACTTGCAAGGGCCCCTTTTCCCCAAATACAGAGACAACACATGCCTGGTTCTGAATTAAGAAACGTCTGTGGTAACTTGTGAAACTTTCTATTTCCTTTCTAGCAGGCCGGTCTCAAAAGGCAGAGCTGAGGACCCGGATTCAGCAGGAGGTGAGAGAGGAGATGCTGCTTCTGTCTGACCAACTGGAGCAGCGGCTAAAGGAGAGTTCAGATCACCTGAACAGAGCACTGGCTTCACTAGAGAGCAACCTCCAAGGGAAAAAGTAAAGAGGTCTATTTCTCGCAGTTCACGGAAACATTGCACTTGTCAAACTGTTTTGATAATTTCTGGGTGTGAGGGAGGAAGTCAATTTCACAACTTTGTCAACCACAAGGGTTAAAATGCTGTATGTTCATTTTATTATCAACAATACAATCTTGTTGGGTGATATCAGAGGCCATGTCATCTTTTTTTATTTTTACAATTATTGTACAAAGTGGAACAAGGCAGATTCATTCTTGATAATAGACACTTGTTAGAGGAAACCCTGTAAAATGGAATGAAAAGGATATTATGTATAATTATTGTGTTATATGCCACATCCAAAGACCTGACGAGGATAACAAACTTCTCTTTTTACATGTTAAGTGGGAGCTTTACTCAGGAATGACTGACTGACTTCTTCCTATGTTATATTGAAGTTTGTATAACAATGGTACGGAACATACAGCAACATAGTAATATCTCTAATTTAAGGTAAACAGTGAAATATAAGTGAACTAATTACAACAAATATTGGACATATATTGCATCTGTAGAGTACTTGATTGAAGATCAATCTTGGGTGAAAGACCATTTCCTTCTTGACTCATAAGCTGTCTGTAAACAAGTTCTCAACAGTTTATAAATACTTTGTAAACCCTTATTAAGTGTGTACTGATACAGTGGCTTAGTGATGATCATTTCTTAAAAACCATTGCATGCTATTTTGAGGAGACTCATATAGCTCTCTCTTGGATCCAGTAATTAATATGAAATATCTGGCGCAGACCCCTTAGTTATAAATAGCGTGCTGTTGTGCGTATTAAGGCTAGCAAAGGCCTCTAGTCCCTGAATTACTCATCTGGACCAAAATCAGCAGTTAACATACAGGCATACAGTAAGTAACACAACAACCTACATTCACATGGAAAATACAAGACGCAAAAGCTGTAACACCTGTAAAACTACATATAAACCATGTAGTTAGAAACAAGTATGACCTCTCCTAAGTTTCAAAGTCCTCCAAATCCAGAAGCATGATTTTAGCTGTGTTCTGGAAGAGGGCAGCACGGTTTTGCTGCTCCCCTTTCTTGACCCAGTGGCCATAGATCCTGAAGGCGCAGCCGTCGATGAGCTTGCGAACGCCCCGCAGGGAGTAGGGGTCTCTGGCCAGAACCTCCCGTGTCAGAGGCCTGGCCCTGCGGTAGCGAGAGTACATCCTGATACAGGCCAGCACACTCAGGATCAGGACCTGAGGGGGGGGTTGGGAATAAGAATCACAACTTACAACAGCAACATTTAGGATGTCACAGTCGTTTGACTTCTCATAATATCCATTCATCCTATTCATTCAGTCAAAAAAATCCCCTCCTGATACAGTAGATACAACTGAAACGCAACTATGATATTGACAGTACAAATAGCTAATTCTACTAATCACTGGAGGTTTATAAAGTCTGTTTTCCACCACATGAAAAAGCAGCAACTCGACTGTACTTGCTTTTGTTTTGGTTTTCCACTGCACAAAAGGTGAGTACAGCCGAGTTGAGTTGCTGCTTTTTTCAGACCACCTCCTTCGAGGTTCCGAACGAGCTAAAGCGAGCTGAAATGTAACGTGAAAACACTGTAGATCAGTGCACAATACTGACTGGTCAGGCAAATTGCAAAAGAAACTCAGTCAGAGAGCCACTTGTAGACGACTGTACATGGGCTCTCATCTCATGAGTAAGTGCTGATATGCGAAATTAACTAAATGGTTAAAACTCTGGTGGAGGCGGAAAACAACGGTGTGGCGGTGTTAAAGTTATGACAATCACCATGTATTCAGTGTTTGAGTACACTGGTAACACCGACAACCGTGGCAAGCCTAGTCTAATTAGTGGATTAAAGCGCATTGTGTTGCCTCTGGGTATGAAATGCGCTATACAAATAAAGCTTTGATTGATTGATTGATTGATTGATTAGTAACAGCTGTCAGGCTGACACATTGACCTTTTGTGAACATTTTTGTGGACCAAATACCAACCAACTGACCAAGCTAACTATAGCGATGCTGGTCGCAGCAAAAAAACACATACATAAAACTGACACCCATTGAAACACTGTGCCTAGGGAATAGGGAAATGTAACTCCTTGCCATATACATGTTTTTGTACTCTTCTATGTATATTATTTACTCTGAGGTATATTCTGTACATTCTCGCTGCTGTGGGACTGAGCTGAGTCAAGCTGAGGTGGTAAAATGCGGTGGAAAACCAACATGAGATAGCTTACCCTGAAGGTCTTCCTGGGACTGAAGTGTCGCACGTCGTCCTTTTGGTACAGTCTGAAGAAGGAATGGGCCAAGGCCTGTTCAGCAGTGAGGCGGAGTGCAGGGTCCACCACCAGCAGCCTGGATATCTATGTGGGGATTAGGACAAAGGGGAAAAGTAGTGCCAACAGGTGACGCTTTCCATTCAGTTCACACTGATATCCTATCAATACAATGTTGTAACTAACGGTAGTGCCTGACTACAACCCTGGTACACAGGTATATGAGCAGCATCGGGTAAAGTGTGATTTCCATACAACCTGCCTCCTTCACAAACCAGCCTCTGAAAACAGGATAGAAACCACCGTTCACACAGGAAGTCTCACCAGGTCTTTGACGGTGTCGGACCCGTCGTCCCACTCTGGGGAGCTGAACTGGTAGCGGCCCTCCATGATCATCCTCAGCATCAGCATCTGCTTCCTGTGCCAGAACGGTGGCGAGCCAGCCAGCAAGGTGAACAGGATCACCCCACAAGCCCAGCTGGCCAACAGAAGAAGAGGAGCCAGAGTGTAGAGTCAAGAAGATCATCTTTGCAGTTACCACTATGATTAATGTCTAAGGTACAGTGTCACTTAAAGACTTACAGGTCAACTTCTTTCCCATATCCCGGGTGCATCTCATCCATAGAGCATTTCAGTATTTCAGGTGCGAGATAGCCTGGTGTTCCACAGAGCTCTGACAGAGAGAAGTGAAATATGAAATCAAGATATTACAGTCACTGTATAACAAAGAATAATAAGGACACTATCCTTTACTATGACATCGAGCTTTTCTCTCACCTCTCAGTTTCTCTCCAGGCTCAAGCTGGACAGAGAAGCCAAAGTCGGAGAGTTTGATGTGTCCCTGGTCATCCAGCAGGATGTTCTCAGGTTTCAGGTCCCGGTGAACTATGTTAAGTGAGTGAAGGTATTGGACAGCCTCCAGGAGAGCTCGTATAATACTCCTGAAAAACAGACAGGCACAATAGATATTTGCCAAGGCGCAGTTAGGTATGGAGTTCATCATGTAAAAATGTGGATACTTGGTTTGCTTGTTATGATGAGGATGTATTAGTAGATCCCTCACCTGGTCTCCTTCTCACTTAGAGTGACCTTCTCTGTGAGGTAGTCAAAAAGCTCTCCCCTCCTCATGCTGAAAATGTAGTATAATAACAGAAAATGTTTGGATAAATGTTACATTATTTTCTGTTCTATGGGGTTATATTTGTATAATTTGCCCAGATGATCTAACTCCTACTTACAGGTCAAACACCAAAAATATGAAGGTTGTTGACTCATAGGAATCGATGAGAGTGACTAGAAATGGGTAGAAAAAGGAGTTGATTAACATAGGATCTTAAGAGATCATTTAAAGTCCCCCAGTCACCAAATTATCTTTCCCCAAGACACACAGTGACACATCTCCCATTCAGACTCACTAATGGAGGAGTGTCCGTTCACCATGTTGAGGACTTGGATCTCCTTCAGTGTGGAGGTCTTCACCTCCTCCAGCTGCTGTGCTGTCATCTTCTCTGCAGTGATTTCTATAATCTTCACAGCCAACTCCTGCCCTGTGTGTTTGTGCACACACCTGCGCACCACACTGCTCACACCTCTGAAAGGAAAAACATGCAGGTTTCATGTATTATTAACAAATGTGTTTACCATTGGGCCGATGGAGATCAGAATGTGACTCACCTGCCAATCACTTCTTTGGGGTCATACTTCTGATAGAACTCCTTGGCCCCCACCCAGTCAGGTAGCTCATCTCCAATCACTAAGTCCCGGGTCATGGTGGAAACCCTGTCTAAAATGAAGGGAGAGAATCACCTGCATTGTATCACCTATGCTCTTTACCCTTTTAACCGGGCATTAACAGATCAGGCGAGACCGGGAATATTAGCTAATGTTAGGTACTCCTGTGACCCCTGAAGCTAATGTTAGGTACTCCTGTGACCCCTGAAGCTACAGCCCTTCAAGTCGGACAGGACCAGTAGTACTTTATTTTCCTTGAGCGGTGATTTGAAAACTGACAGGAAATAACGTTAAGTTTCCTCCCACTAAAACTATATAATTTTCATGAATACTGATAAAGGGTAATTGTCGTTTTAAAGTGACACAAGTCATATCGGACATGCTGTCTCTTGATGTTAGTGACCACCACCGGCCAGGGCCTTAGGAACCTACATTTTAACCAAAATATACAGATGTTTTCTGGATAAAAGGTGAACAGGCAGTGGTGTTTTCTAGTAGGCTACCAGCCTTTTAGGGTCATGAAAAGTCCGGTTGTTTACAATAACATTTTCGTGACCATTTTATTTTCAATCGGGTTCAATAATATTAAACATTGGACGTTTCTCCATTTTAATGAAGAGCGATACGTGACAAACAGAAGCCCCGGGATCATGATGCTACATTTCGGATAGAAAATATGTGCTTGCTAAATGTGGGAACAAGTCTAACTTCAAGATATCGATCATTTAGCTATGTACTCACTGGCCTGTGTCGTCCTCTAACGTTACAAGTGATTTTGGCCTTGACTTTACGTTACAGATTGGATCATACCGGAAAAAAGCAACTGTTACTCACCTAAAAACGGAATCAAACAACGAGAATCATTTAATGGAATGGGCTGGTACCATCCACCACAATTGTACTGCTCTCAAACTGGACGGACATTAGCCATTAAGTGCAAGTGGGTTTCGAAGGGAATAAGTCAGCCTGCTAGTCTGCTAGCAACTGGGATTGTTTACATTCTGGACATGTAGCTCCATGTCATGAAGTGAGTGTAGCGCCACCATGTGGGCGGGGTGAGATGTGACAAGTGCGTCAACTTTTTTATTTTAGTATTGTGTGGGGGAATAGGGAAATCAATAAACAGTGGTAGCAGCAGTGGGATCAGGAGACAAGATGCCATACAGAATAGAGTGGGCAATTGAAAAGAGGAGGTAGTAATGACCAGGCTACGAATAGGACACAGCAACTTGGGGCTCTCCACATTATAGGGAAGTGTCAGAACCTTCCGGAAACAGAACATGCACTTCACTGCAGGAATTTTATCTCAGAAAAGGAAGGACATGATAGAATAGAATAGGATAGAAAGTTTATTTACCACGTGTAACAAGTACGGGTACAGGTACATTGGAATTCTTGTCATCGCATGGATGATTGTGTCTGTGTCCATGATATAGGCAGTGCAATTAAATAACATTGACATATATATACAGTTATGCAGTCCGTTGTTGTTGTCTATTGAATAATAGAGGGCATGGAGAGATCAGGGCTAATCTGAGTACCCAGAAGCTTTTGCTGCGACGAGAAGATCAGAGCTAACAGGAACAGGTTTAAAGGGCATATTGGACTGTGGTGGAAGTGGACAAGGCAGGAAGTATCTGGTCAGCGTTAAGGGAACAGGACTGACTGGTTTAAAGAGGCTGTACAGGCTTAGCAAGGCAGTGTGCCTTGCGCCTAGCCAATGACCTGAACGAGTTCTGTACTGTAGATTTGAAAAACAGTGGGACATCCCTGCCACCCCCACGCACAAGCCCCCACTCCAGCAGGGGCCCGGACATCTCCACAGCTGCCCCCCCCCTCCACTGCAACACAGCCTCTCTCCATTCTGGAGAGGGATGGACCACAGGGAACCTGAAAACACAGTCCTACACCCATCTAAGGCTGAGGTGCGTGAGTCCTTTAGTAAGTTGAATGCTTGCAAAGCTGCACGACCCATTATGTCCCCCCACAACCCCTCTGCCTGGACAATTACCCTCCCCCTCGCTACTGGTCTGTTCTGATGGACCAGTCTCTCAATCCCACTTCCCTGCCCTTGCTGACACCCCCCGCCCCAACCCTCTGAAGAAAACAAGGATCATTGGCCTCAATGACAAGAGACCCGTCGCCTTGACCTCTGTACTATTGAGGGCTTTTGAGTGCCTTGTACTGCTTCGCCTCAAATCAATCACAGACCCCCTCCTGGACCCTTTGCAGTTCGCCTACAGAACAAACACTACATTCGCCAGCACCTGGACTCTAAAGGCACCTACGCCAGTATCCTGTTTGTGGACTTCAGCTCTGCTTTCAACACCATCCTCCCACCCATACTGGAGGACATGCTCTCCCAGCTGCCCGTGCCTGAGTCCACCTGCAGGTGGATCACCGACTTCCTGTCTGACAGGAAGCAGCGCGTGAAGCTGGGAAAACAAGTCTCTGACCATTGGCATCGATTCCTCCTAAGGCTGAGTCCTTTTCCCTGTACTCTTCTCCCTGTACATGAACTACACCTCCAGCCACCATTCTGTCAAGCTCCTGAAGTTTGCGGACGACACCGCCCTCATCGGACTAATCTCTGAGGGTGACCAGTCCACCTACAGGTTGGAGACAGGTGGCCAAAACAACCTGGAGCTCAACGCTCTTAAGACAGTGATGTAGACGTCAGGAAGAATTGTATTTTGTATTTTACTCCTTTGCACTCTCCCATCTGTCCTTGCACCCTGTCTAATACCGTCTCTATCAGTGGTATGCACTAATTGATCAAAACAAATTCCTTGTATGTGTAAAAACTGCCTGGCAAATAAAACTGACTCTATTCTGATCCGGAAAATGACTGATTGGAGACTGTAGGAGTGATTTAACTCCAGAAGATGGCGGTAATGCAAAGAAGAAGAAGAAGAAAAAGAGAAGGAAGAAAAAGAAGAAGAAGGAAGTGTGTCGTCATCTCCTGTTAGCTGCTGCCTGCTATCGGCTGTTGTATAATTTCTCTTGATGCAGGTGAAGGTTTGTGATTAAAATAGTGAGAAATACACCCACTTGAATGCAGTATTTAGTGTTAACGCACGGACGGTGCATTGAGAGGATTTTAGTGGAAATAAATAAGTAGCTAAATCAACCAATGTGAATATGATTTGTTCCAGTTAGCAGTTAGCATCTCCCGCTATAGTTCTTTGGTAACGTCAGTTAGCAAGCAAGGTAGTTGGGTTGTAGCTAACAAAACTGTCTCCAACTTGTTAGCTAGCTATCTTAATCAGTCTGAAATGCAAGGGTCGTATAGTCTAACACCATGCACTAATACCACACATATCCTCTTTTAGAAGAATCATTTGTAATCAGCCAGAGCTAGATAGGCAGCTAAGATCATCATCTATTTCACCCTCATCAGTTGTGTTCCTCTCTCTCTCTCTCTTTTATTGCAGAAGTCATGATGTCCGGCACACCGGGAGGTAAGCGAGCCTCAGGTGGGGACAGCCCACCTGGCCCACCCGAGAAGAAGAGTAAGAAGGAGGAGAAGACCACTACCACACTCATCGAGCCCATACGCATAGGGGGGGTGTCATCAACGGTGAGTAACATTGTTGGTATCTCTTAAAACACCTGTAGTCCCCTGGCATCATCTCAGCCAAATCACTTAAATGTTTGCTACTGTACAAAACCGATACTGATATTTAACTGTTCATTGTACATCTCTATCTGTGCTCCTGCAGGAGGAGATGGACATGAAGGTAATCCAGTTTAAAAACAAGAAGCTGACTGAGCGCCTGGAGCAGAGACAGGCCATGGAGGACGAACTGCGGGAGAAGATTGAGAAGCTGGAGAAGAGGCAGGCCACTGACGACACCACGCTGCTGATCGTCAACCGCTACTGGTCTGAGGTACCTGTACCTCTTAGTCTAAGTCTTAGAAAGAGTTGTCCTCAGAGAGGCTATTTGTGTTGCAACACACAGCACCATACATTCACAACACTAAAATAAAACAACAACTAAAAGTTAAAACATGAACACAACAAATATAAGACCTCTCATGATCTTTACAGCAAGACCTGTGAAGCGTTGTTGATATTTCTGTATAGGTACCATTCTTTGCTGAAGTGTAATATACCTTGACTCTCAAATAGTGTTTTATTTGGGATGAATTATGGCCTAGAAACATAAATGTGCCATGTGTAGGTTGTCGCATGGTTTATGAACTTTTGATGTATTTGTATTGTTAAAATGGAACCCCACACTCAAGCGCTCAATGCTGGAGGATTTAATCAAACGGACAACGTTTTGGCCTAGCGGCCTTTGTAAAAGTCTCAAGACGCTTTTTCCAGTATATTTCACCCGTTACCGGCACCTCACCAAGACTATGGTATGCATTTTCTCTGTTTTCCTAAAATGGAACCCCAACCACTTCCTCTCACCCTGACTGATAGTTGGAAGAGGATGTTCATGTCCTGCGCCAGCGTATCGAACCCGAAGCACCTGCCCCTCCACCGGCCCCTGCCACTCCCTCTGCCCCCATGCCTCCATCCACCCCCATAGAGGAGGATGGCGGCATGATCCCTCCACCGCCCGCCCTGCCCCCACCCCCTCTCCCAGAACCAGAGAACGAGGAGGATGAGCAGCCTCAGCCCCCGCCCTCTGACCGGCCCGAGGAAACACCTGTGGAGCCGCCCCAGGACTCAACAGCAGGTAACCAGACTAACCACCGATTCTGTTCTCTGCCCCCTATCTCCTCTTTGAATTCTCTTATTCAAGGTGATGTGACCTCTTTCACATTCTCTGTATGACCCATAAAGCAAGATCCTATAATGCTACCCCACAATTACTTTGCTATGCCTAAGAATGTTATGATGTGTGTCATTGATTCTAAGTCGCTGTCCCCTTCCGGTCTACAGATGCTCCTCCCCCTCTGCCGCCCCTCAGTGAGAGCGCCAAGGCCTTCCTGGCCATCCTGGACCACAGCAGCGAGGAGGAGCTCAGTCTGCAGCTGCAGGACAGGATGCAGTTCAGCAAGGAGGCCGTCGCCTGCATGGTTTGCGCCTTTGACCGGCTGCACAGCTGCATAGACGACCTCTGCTCCCAGGTTCAGTCCACAGGTAGGCTGACTCTGTCACAGTCATCATCGCCAATGATTGAGCACAGTAGACGCTGTGTGAACCTCTGGCAAAACATATTTTTGACTCTCAAATGGGTTTTTGTTACTGCTGGATGGTACTACTTATGCTGCAGTCCTGAGCTGCGTTCCGAATCGCATACTACCCTACTATATAGTATGCCAAAACAGGATGTAGTATGTCCCAATACATAGTATGCCACATGCAGTATGGCAAAAATACTACTACATCCGGTCGTATTTTGCAGTATGCAAGCCAGCAGGCTTTTCTGGCTATTCTGACCCACAATCCTGTGCGCAGCAGAAATGTGCATCACATGTGCGAGTCATGACAGCTGTAAACGAATGTCGCGTTATGGACAGCGACGGATGTGGGCAAATTTCAAGGCGCAATGTTATGACAAGGTAGTATGTCCCAATTGGATGCCTACTGCTTGCAAAGTACATACTTTCTAAGGGCAGCTGTAGTAGGTACTGGTAGTAAGAAGTAGAAGTATGCGATTCGGAACGCAGCCCTGTTGACTGACCTACAGACTGTTCTGTATCTGCCTGAGAAGCATGTTGTTTATGGTTGCCGCGGTTATTGGTGTTACTGGTGTTACTCTGTGTTTGGAGATACACCGGTCATACACAGTTGCATTACTTGTCTACCATCGTGTTGGTTTTTAAAAGCCCATTTAGTTCATTTTCGCGTATCAGCGCCCACGTTCATCAAATAAAAAAACGTAATTTGTAAAATACTAAGCATGTTATCAATACTTAGTGATGAAGTTACAAACTGCTCCGCTCGCTCCGTGCATGCATGCAGTGACAGGCCTTTAATATGGCATCCGATTTCACTCATCACATAATGTGAGTCTAGCGATCAGCCCTCAGCTTTGTCTCACTGTCCTTCTCGAACTTTGCAAAACCTATTTTAAACTTCACAGAAGCGGCATTAAGAAGGCCTACAAATACCCTCGTCGCCATGTCTGTTCATGTTTAATGCCAACAATTTTCGAATGTTCTTAGAAAGCCGTTCAAATTTAACTGTTCAATGATGCGCACACACGGAACGAAGCGGACGCTTGTAAAATGTTGGCTGCGGTGTTACCTAGTGTTGGTAGTGCAAGAGCTGTGTTGTTGTGTTGGTAGAGTGAGAAGTGTGTTGTGTTGGTAGCGTGTGAGAAGTGTGTTGTGTTGGTAGCGTGTGAGAAGTGTGTTGTGTTGGTAGAGTGTGAGAAGTGTGTTGTGTTGGTAGAGTGTGAGAAGTGTGTTGTGCTTGGTAGCGTGTGAGAAGTGTGTTGTGTTGGTAGAGTGTGAGAAGTGTGTTGTGCTTGGTAGCGTGTGAGAAGTGTGTTGTGTTGGTAGCGTGTGAGAAGTGTGTTGTGTTGGTAGCGTGTGAGAAGTGTGTTGTGTTGGTAGCGTGTGAGAAGTGTGTTGTGTTGGTAGAGTGTGAGAAGTGTGTTGTGTTGGTAGCGTGTGAGAAGTGTGTTGTGTTGGTAGCGTGTGAGAAGTGTGTTGTGTGTTGTGTTGGTAGCGTGTGAGAAGTGTGTTGTGTTGGTAGAGTGAGAAGTGTGTTGTGTTGGTAGCGTGTGAGAAGTGTGTTGTGTTGGTAGCGTGTGAGAAGTGTGTTGTGTTGGTAGCGTGTGAGAAGTGTGTTGTGTTGGTAGCGTGTGAGAAGTGTGTTGTGTTGGTAGAGTGTGAGAAGTGTGTTGTGTTGGTAGAGTGTGAGAAGTGTGTTGTGTTGGTAGCGTGTGAGAAGTGTGTTGTGTTGGTAGCGTGTGAGAAGTGTGTTGTGTTGGTAGCGTGTGAGAAGTGTGTTGTGTTGGTAGCGTGTGAGAAGTGTGTTGTGCTTGGTAGCGTGTGAGAAGTGTGTTGTGTTGGTAGTGTGTGAGAAGTGTGTTGTGTTGGTAGCGTGTGAGAAGTGTGTTGTGTTGGTAGTGTGTGAGAAGTGTGTTGTGGTTGGTAGCATGTGAGAAGTGTGTTGTGTTGGTAGCGTGTGAGAAGTGTGTTGTGTTGGTAGCGTGTGAGAAGTGTGTTGTGTTGGTAGAGTGAGAAGTGTGTTGTGCTTGGTAGCGTGTGAGAAGTGTGTGTTGGTAGCGTGTGAGAAGTGTGTGTTGGTAGCGTGTGAGAAGTGTATTGTGCTTGGTAGCGTGTGAGAAGTGTGTTGTGTTGGTAGCGTGTGAGAAGTGTGTTGTGGTTGTGTTAGAAACATGTTGTTGTGGTTGGTAGCGTGTGAGAAGTGTGTTGTGTTGGTAGCGTGTGAGAAGTGTGTTGTGTTGGTAGCGTGTGAGAAGTGTGTTGTGCTTGGTAGCGTGTGAGAACTGTGTTGTGTTGTGTTAGAAACATGTTGTTGTGGTTGGTAGTGTGTGAACGCTGTGTTGTGGCTGGAACAGTGAGAAGCTGTGTTGTTGTGGTTGGTAGCGTTTGAGAGCTGTGTTGTTGTGATTGGTAGCATTTGAGAGGTGTGTTGTGGTTGGTAGCGTGTGAGAAGCGTGTTGTTGTGGTTGGTAGCATGTGAGAAGCGTGTTGTGGTTGGTAGCGTGTGAGAAGCGTGTTGTTGTGGTTGGTAGTGTGTGAGAAGCGTGTTGTTGTGGTTGGTAGCGTGTGAGAAGCGTGTTGTTGTGGTTGGTAGCCTGTGAGAAGCGTGTTGTTGTGGTTGGTAGCGTGTGAGAAGCGTGTTGTTGTGGTTCGTAGCGTGTGAAGCATGTTGTTGTGGTTGGTAGCGTGTGAGAAGCCTGTTATGGTTGGTAGCGTGTGAGAAGCGTGTTGTGATTGGTAGCATGTGAGAAGTGTGTTGTGATTGGTAGCATGTGAGAAGTGTGTTGTGATTGGTAGCATGTGAGAAGCGTGTTGTTGTGGTTGGGAGCGTGTGAGAACTGTGTTGTTGTGGTTGGTAGCATGTGAGAAGCGTGTTGTGGTTGGTAGCGTGTGAGAAGCGTGTTGTTGTGGTTGGTAGCATGTGAGAAGCGTGTTGTTGTGGTTGGTAGCATGTGAGAAGCGTGTTGTTGTGGTTGGTAGCATGTGAGAAGCGTGTTGTTGTGGTTGGTAGCATGTGAGAAGCGTGTTGTTGTGGTTGGTAGCGTGTGAGAAGCGTGTTGTTCTGATTGGTAGCATGTGAGAAGCGTGTTGTTGTGGTTGGTAGCATGTGAGAAGCGTGTTGTTGTGGTTGGTAGCGTGTGAGAAGCGTGTTGTTGTGATTGGTAGCATGTGAGAAGCGTGTTGTTGTGGTTGGTAGCGTGTGAGAAGCCTGTTGTGGTTGGTAGCATGTGAGAAGCGTGTTGTTGTGGTTGGTAGCATGTGAGAAGCGTGTTGTTGTGGTTGTTAGCGTGTGAGAAGCGTGTTGTTGTGGTTGGTAGCGTGTGAGAAGCGTGTTGTTGTGGTTGGTAGCGTGTATCTGCCTGATCACTGTGTTGTTGTGCTTGGTAGCCTGTGAGGACGATAGCCAGTCGGAGACCCTGACTCTGAGCCGCGCTCTGCTGGAGGAGAACGGCAGACTGCAGGACCAGGCCTCCTCTCTGCAGGGCCGACACCACAAGATGTCCATGGAGGTATGTTCTCCGTACCCCCTGTGTGTGTGTGCCTGTGTATGTGTGTTTGTGTGCCTGTGTGTCTGTTTCACTGTATGCTTACTGTACATCATTATCATATATAATACCATCCAGATGTACAAAATATGCCTACATGCATATTTTGTACATCTTAGATGCTTGCTCATATCTGTAAAATGTGACACTTGTTAAATGACCCATCAACATGATAGCAATGGAACTATATTTGTACCCCTGCAATGTATTTTAAAAATTCGGACCTAAATAAAGAATTCAAATGTGTGTGTGTGTGTGTGTGTGTTTGAGAAAGGCAGTGCGAGAGAGAAAGAACGAGTAATGGTGAGCAAGTGATTTTTAAATAGAATCCCTACAGTGCCATGGTGTCTTTCAGCTTTGTGCTAACATGTCATATTGTAGTACAATGAGCTGGTGGACAAAGTGACAAGCTCCGAGACCAAGGTGTCCGAGATGGAGACCGCTGTGGAGGACCTACAGTGGGACATCGAGAAGCTCCGCAAGAGGGAGCAGAAGATCAACAAACATCTGGCCGAGGCCCTGGAGCAGGTGTGTGTGTGTGTGTGTGTGTTGCACGTGTGCGTGCCTGTCATATGTGGGTGTTGGTGTGTGGTTCGGTGTGTGTGCGACAGGGCTTTTCTCTGATGTTACACATCAGTGACTCGTTAAGGATAAGGCACCAGAACCTGCTAGCAATGTCAGCTGTGTGTTTGTTGAGCTTTGTCCGTACATGTGTGAATATCCTACATAATAAAGAAGAGGTCTCTGTATCCCGTATCTATCTTTGCATTTTCCTTCGCAGTATCCGCATAGCTCCTGGACAGACAGTGAAGGGGGCGGATTTTTAATTAATTTATGATTTGTCTAATTTTAACACAAAATTGTTATCCTATCATAATGCGCTGTGCCGGCGTATATATCTACTTCACCCAAGTCAAGCCAGCCAGTGGCGTATTTAGGCATGGGCAACATGGGCATCTTGGGGGGGGGGGGCGGAAAGAGGAGCAGAAAAAAACTCGGTGAATCGCCGCATTATGATAGGAGGGGCGGCTCCGGAGGAGTATTTTGTGTTAACATTAGCCAATTCATAAATTTATTTAAAATCCGCCCCCTTCACTGTCTGTCCGGGAGCTATGCTGATACTGCAAAGGATACTAGCTTGCTTGCTAATGTTAGCCAAACTAAGCTATCATTCAGACAGGACTTACCAAACACAATATGTCCGCAATGTTCTACTCCAGTCACTTAAAAGTTGTGTGTTCTATCCACCCTGTACAATAGTAGCTACAAACCAAGCCATCATTCAGACCGGTCTTAGTCGCAATCCTAATTTTCGCCATGTTCTAAATCATTAACTTATGCTAACAACGTTAGCGATCAGAACAGTTGCATGAAAATGTTTTGATCTAGCGGTCAGTAAAATCGACCAAATGTCAACAGGTGGATATCATTGGACTCCTCTTGGCCTACAGAATCTAGCAATGTGCTTTCGAGCTTCGAGTTTTCAGTCGATCAGTGTCGTTCCAAGCTCAGAGAATAACCGCCCATTGACCACCATTCAGTTGGGACTTTTCCCCATTATACATTTCCCCATTCTGTTTGCCGCCCAGTTCCGATACCCGTATCTCGGGTTCTGGCGAGGTGTCGGGCTTATAATGGACTAAATGGCCAATTACTGATTGCTCCAACGGGAATCAGAACTAGTACATTATTATCCGAGGGCGGCTGTAGCTTAGGCGGTAGAGCGGGTCGTCCAATGATCGTAGGGTCGGTGGTTCAAATCCCGGCTCCTCCTCACGACGTGTTGAAGTGTCCTCGGGCAAGAGATAGAACTCCAAATTGCTCCCGATGAGCAGGCTAGCACCTTGCATGGCAGCTGCCGCCATTGGTGTGTGAATGGGTGAATGAGAGGCCTTCATTGTAAAGTGCTTTGGATAATAGCGCTATATAAGTGCAGTCCGTTTACCATTTACCATTTATATTAAAGGATGCCAACCGTAGAGGTCATATATTGGTGTGCAGTGTTTACTGTCACTGTGTTCCTAGCTAACTGTAACACACCTATGTTTTGTGTAGTTGAACTCTGGTTACTACGCCACGGGCAGCTCTGGAGGTTTACCTGGAGGACAGATCACCCTCAACATACAGAAGGTGAGTTAATCTACATTCACTTTGTTCATAGTCCACCATACACCTGCGTGTCAGTTCGCTGAATATTACAGAGTACAATAAACAATGTGTTCTGTTTTATTCAATCCATTATTGTATTAGTTTGAGAGTCTGAATGCAGAGCTGGAGCAGAACCAGGAGCTGGCCAACAGCCGCATGGCGGACCTGGAGAAGCTGCAGCTGGAGCTGCAGGAGGCGGTGAGGGAGAGTGAGAAACTGAAGGTACAGCTCTCTCTCACAAGGGAGGAGGGATCTTAAACTATATCGTGTCTTAAGCAGTCAGTCAGCCTCCAAGTCTTTATATTGTGTGACTTATGCTTTATATAACTGTTTGATCATTAGTGGGAATGCTGTGTCAGCATTCACACTATTGTTATCCAGTTCTTTATTTTATTCTTCTTCCGTACGTATTTTGGCTCTATCTAGCTCATTCATACTTTGAGCTACTGAAACCATTGAAGTATCAAAATGTTCAGCTTGTTAAGGACACGATGGGACTTCTTTCTTTTATACTTTACCTTTTATACTTTTTAAAATATTCAGCTTTTTCAACATTTTTTTTGAATGGAAGTCAATGGGGGAGTTTTGAAACCTTCTTCAGCCTTCAACTCCTTCATACTTTGAGCTACAGAAACCATTCAACTATCAACATGTTCAGCCCTTTACGGTCATTATGGGGTACATTTCAGATTTTGTATATATTTTATACTTTTTAAAATATTCAGCTTTTTCAATGTTTTTTTTTTTTAGAATGGAATGGCTTCTGTATGTAATGCACTTCAGCTTCCAATTCTGCCAGTTTCACAGTTCAGCTAAGCTTCAAGGTTTTTCAGCCTCCAGGCTTTTCAGCTTCCAGGATTTTCAGCCGTTCAGGTGTGATGCCTTTGACATTTCAGATTTTTCACATTCATGCATTTTCAGCAATGCTTTTGCTATTCCATTCAGCTGCTCAGCATTCACACACATTTTCTGCAGGAAATGCAATTTTCTAGTTCCTTATGATCTTGTCATGCAGTGCAGTATATCTAACCCCTCCTCCTTCTCTCTCTGTTCTCCTGTCTTGCTCCTCTCCCCTGTCAGATTGACCTGCGGAACATTCCGGAGGAGGTTGTGAAAGAGACTCCGGAGTACAAGTGCCTGCAGTCGCAGTTCTCCCTGCTCTATAACGAGTCCCTGGGGGTGAAGACTCAGCTGGACGAGGCCCGCGCCCTGCTGCTCACGGCCAAGAACGCACACCTCCGACAGATAGAACACATGGAGGTCAGGATGGACACACACACACACACACACACACACACACACACACACACACACACACACGGTTGACCTGTGGTCACTGGACAGCTAATCTGTGCATCTAGTCTCCCAAGAGTCTAAGGCTGCAAGCAGGAAAATGCACATGTAATCAGATTTTCTTAGATCGGTTTCATCATATGTGGAAATAAATCAGATATGAATGGGATATCTGCCAGGGTGACTGTCATCTAAGCGGACAGATCCAATATTCTCTGTCATTGTGATTCGCACGTCTTTGAAAATACGGGACGCGCGCTCTACAATGGCCAAGTAGCCTACAGCTGTGGTGATATGGTTACCGTTTCCACTCATCGTTCATTTTCAAAGTTACGCCATATGAAGTTGCCTAATAGGGGCTCACCTACACTGCACCTTATTACAGTAGCTTGTTTATCACACCATATTAGCTGTGTATATTAGCCCTTTGCAGATAGGTTCACTGTTTATATGGATTTCTTTTCTCCTAGTCCTAGCATCATTAAATAGCGGGGTAGTACTTATGTGTGCCAGTTTGGGAACTGGCTCCTCAACCAGTGAATACACAAAGTTTTAAAGCACTATTCAAGATACTTTTGTAGAGCGATCCAAACCCTCAAGAGTAAGAGATGACATCAAGTGAAAACTGTTACTTCAGCTCTTTCTCATTTATTACCTGAGATTCCAGGAATTACGCTTCACCTGTCCTAGGCCTTTTGAGATATGAGACTGTCATGAACTAATGTGTTCCTGTATCTGGTCCTCTCAGAGTGACGAGCTATCGCTCCAGAAGAAGCTGCGCACCGAGGTCATCCAGCTGGAGGACACACTGGCCCAGGTCCGCAAGGAGTACGAGATGCTGAGGATTGAGTTTGAACAGAACCTGGCGGCCAATGAGCAAGCAGGTAACATCATCATCATCATCATCATCTCCCCGAAGCCGTCCCGCCCTCTGACGACACCTGTTGGTCAGGCTGCCCTTCCAACCCTCCCCAGCATAAGATGGCGATAGCCCCCGGCCCCCGAGGTCTGTGCCCCTGGTCATCCCACAGCTCTCTGGCCCCTAGTTGTCCAATGGCCCTCTCCAGCCGGACCAGGGCACGCCCCCTTAAGACTTCCATCCAAGACTTTACTCTTAAGTGCCAATTTTCATTGTCATGAGAGATTCGGTAGGTACTGTAAGCAGGTAGGCAAGTAGGGGGGCGAGGGAGGGAGGGAGGGAGGGAGGTCGGTGTCTCTGTCTGTTGAAGAACTTAGTATACCGCCTATGATCCAGAGGGCGCTGCAGTCATGTACAGTAGTACAGGACAGCAAGCATGTGTGGTATTGCCTGTAATGGTGGTTGTGAAGCCTACATATTCACGAGAATAAATGCTGTAAAATGATTTGGGGGGCCAATATCTCTAGCCATCAAACATGCATTTTCATATACTCCATTACACTTGCACCTCACCCCATTGCTGTGGGTTAGCTTATTAGTGTAAGACAAAAAGTCTTCTGTAGAACGGGTACCACAGGATGCACCTGCGCTAGTTCTTCTGAGTTACAGGAAGCGAGGATGCTGCTCCCCGGGGGCGTGAGAGTGCTGAATCCTGTGGTGAATCCTGCCGTCATTATGATGTCATTATGACGTCATTCTGATGCCAGGATTCGCCACTCTCACGCCCCCAGTGAGCAGCACCCTCGTTTCATCATTACGGATATTGCTCACCCCTTTGAATCCGTTGGTTCAGGAGTTCAGCCTCTCTGAGTCAGATGCGAATGTGTGACAATGAGACTTCCTCCCCTTGTTGATTTCTTGCTTATCGACGTCTCTCCTGTTTATCGATCTCGTCTTTCCCAGGGCCCATCAACAGAGAGATGCGCCACTTAATCAGCAGCCTGCAGAACCACAACCACCAGCTGAAAGGCGACGTTCAGCGCTACAAACGCAAGCTGAGAGAAACGCAGATGGAGATCAACAAGGTAGGCTGCCACTCTGGCCTGTGAAAGCGTGTCAAATCCACCGGGGGCCGATAGACTCCTCTTAGTTAGCCTAAGTTAGCATGCTAAGTCCCTAAATTAGTCAAATTAGTTTAGTTCCCTGAACAGTATAGTTATAGAAAGTTATAGTTGAACACATTTAGTAGAACGCGCAATATTCTTGTCTCTCTTTGGCCCGCCGCGCAGTTGCGGTGCCAGAGTGGCGAGGCCGGGGTCCTGCTGCTGGAGGAGACGTCGAACGAAGGAGGCCTGGACGTGAAGAAAGAGGAGGACGAAGACCAGGAGGAGGAGGAGGAGCGGAGGAAGGAGCTGGAGAGACAACGGAGCCGGGAGAGAGAGAGGGAGGCCGAGAGGGAGCGCGAGCGGGAGCGAGAGAGGGAGCGGCAGCGCAGCGAGGAGCTGAAGAGGAAAGACTCGGACACGCTGAAGATGCTGAGGGCCGAACTGAAGTAGGCTCCGTTTATTCTGGCTCGGCAACAACGCAACGCACACGATACACACACTCTCTCGCAGATGAACAGCATTGAATTCCAAATGTGATTTCTGACTTGTCATCTGTGACTTGGCTTGACAACGAAGCACCTCTCTCCTCCATCCCCTTTCCGCTTAACTCCTCCACCTTTCTCTCTCATCTCTGCCGACGCAGGAAGGCCCAGGAGTCCCAGAAGGAGATGAAGCTGCTGCTGGACATGTACAAATCTGCCCCCAAGGAGCAGAGAGACAAAGTGCAGCTCATGGCGGCGGAGCGCAAGTCTAAAGCTGAGGTCTGTCCTCTTTGCTTGACCTTGTGAGCACCTTGCCTCAAAGCCACGTAGAACGTGTCTCTCAGACTGTGAATCAACATGAGATTATTGATGTAGTGACAAGTTGTTCCAGACCTGTTGCAGTGAATTAGAAGAGCTTGAGTTACACATGTATGGTCTCCTCCCAGGTGGATGAGCTGAGGCTACGGGTTCGAGAGCTGGAGGAGAGGGAGAGGAAGGAGAGTAAGAAGCTGGCTGACGAGGACGCCCTGAGGAAGATACGCGTGGCAGAGGAGACCATAGACCACCTGCAGAAGAAGCTCACTGCTACTAAACAGGTACGCGCACACGCACACGCACACACACACACACACACACACACACACACACACACACACACACACAAAGATCTTGTTCAAGGGTCTTTATTTGTCATAAAGACGAGATACATGTACATGTACAATGAAATGCTTCAATGCTTCACTTATTACTCAGTGATTTGAGCTATGAGGGGGACCTATAATGGCATCTCATAAGGAATTTTCAGTGACAAAACCTCCGGTAAAGGATTTTGTGTGAGGTACACATGGGGGTTAAGATTTTATCCATTAATTTGGGGTGATAACAAAGTATAGATGCATTTCTGGCTTTCACTCTGAAACTGTCTACCATGTTTTGAGATTTTATCGCACTGACGCAAACTAGGGTGAATAATAACTAAACATGAAACCACGGCTGCCCCCTGAAAGTCAACGAGTCGAATCATCCATCGGAGACCCTTAAGTCGAGCAGTCGGTTTTTTGCTCCACTGACAAGATGCGCTGGTGGGCTAAGACCACTCACCTGCCTGGTGATTAATATAGGACAGACCACTCACCTGCCTGGTGATTAATATAGGACAGACCACTCACCTGCCTGGTGATTAATATAGGACAGGCCACTCACCTGCCTGGTGATTAATATAGGACAGACCACTCACCTGCCTGGTGATTAATATAGGACAGACCACTCACCTGCCTGGTGGTTAATATAGGACAGACCACTCACCTGCCTGGTGATTAATATAGGACAGGCCACTCACCTGCCTGGTGATTAATATAGGACAGACCACTCACCTGCCTGGTGATTAATATAGGACAGACCACTCACCTGCCTGGTGATTAATATAGGACAGACCACTCACCTGCCTGGTGATTAATATAGGACAGACCACTCACCTGCCTGGTGATTAATATAGGACAGACCACTCACCTGCCTGGTGATTAATATAGGACAGACCACTCACCTGCCTGGTGATTAATATAGGACAGGCCACTCACCTGCCTGGTGATTAATATAGGACAGACCACTCACCTGCCTGGTGATTAATATAGGACAGGCCACTCACCTGCCTGGTGATTAATATAGGACAGACCACTCACCTGCCTGGTGATTAATATAGGACAGACCACTCACCTGCCTGGTGATTAATATAGGACAGACCACTCACCTGCCTTGTGATTAATATAGGACAGGCCAATCATTAGTTTAGACCTAGGCTGTTACTGTAGCTATTTGTTGTGCAGTAAAAGGAGACTTAAGACTGATATAGCAGAGGAATGAAGGCAGGTTCCCCTCTCCCCTCCACCCTGCGCCTACCCTACTATGCACCAGCAATCACATGCAGTTCCCAAACGGAATATCACAACTCAAAACAGCTCTCCTGGATCAATCTTCTTGTATTAACTAAGATATCCGCTGGAAAAAAAACAAATTTTTCACATAGACAGAATGTCCGTGATGTCGCCAGGTCCGGAAGCAGAAAAGCAGACCTTCAGATTTCCATCACCATGCTTCACTGTTGGGAGGAGGTTCTTCTCTTGGTATGCAGTGTTGGCTTTTCTCCAAGCATGGTGGTTTTGATTGTGACCAATTCTATCTTGGACTCATCGGTCCAGAGAATGGACTTCCAGAAGGCATCTGGTTTGTCCAAGTGCTCTCTGGCAAAGTTGAGACAGGCAGCTTTGATCTTTCTTGAGAGCAGAGGCTTCCTTCTTCCTTCTGGCATGAAAGTCATGTCTGTTCAATGTTTGTGTGATTGTAGACGCATGTATATTTACCCTAGATGCTGCCAGAGAGGTCTGCAACTCTCCAGACGTGATGTGTGGGTTGGCATTTACCTGATTTATTATTTTTCTGGTGCTTCTTGGTGATCGTTTTGATAGGCGTCCACTTCTAGGCAGAGTTGCAGTCATGTTGAATGCCCTCCATTTGTAAATGATTTGTCTTACAGTAGATGGAAGGAGCTGTAATCTTTTGGAGATGGTCTTATAGCTTTCCCCAGACTGATAGGCTGTCAGTACCTTCTTAGCCAATAGACATTTTCCAAGAGCTTGCTTGATCATCTCATTGAGAGAGGTCAGGGAAGAATTTTTACAGCTCACTTTTTCGGCCCTTGGGTGAACTGTTTTTGCTTCCCTCTGGAATATGTAGGGGTAGGACCTATGTCCATCCCCCCATTGCTCTCTGGAAAGGGCATTGTGTTGCCTCTGTGTATGAAATGCGCTATACAAATAAAGTTTGATTTGATTCTTCCTGACGTCCTCGGATATCTCCTTTCCTCTCGCCATTGTTGATCTGTGTGAGTACACCTTGGCACTACAGTGGTTTGGTTGGTTTCCTCTCTTTTAATCTGTGTTGCCCAACCCTTTTCCTAAGGATGTCTCATTTGATTGGTCTGCTTAGTTGATTAATTAAGCACGCAAATGTGTTTCACCTGAATCTGTTACCTACTTGACTTAACCAATGCGGCTGGGGGTTCGCGTACTTTTGCACATACACTAATTCCATGTTTCATCTAGTTTTTGGGCTACTCACACAATTTCCTCTAAACAAGTACATGCGATTGATAAACATAAACCTGATATTTCATAGAACACTGGTGATGATAAAATAAGAAAAACATGGTAAAACAACAGAACTCTAAACTGCTCAAGTGGTTCACATACTTTCAAGCAACTCCATCCACCCATCCATCCAATCAATCAATCAATCAATCAATCAATCAATCAATCAATCAATCAATCAATCAATCAATCAATCAATCAATCAATCATCCATCCAATCATCCAATCAATCAATCAATCAATCAATCAATCAATCAATCAATCAATCAATCAATCAATCAATCAATCAATCAATCAATCAATCAATCAATCAATCATCCATCCATCCATCCATCCATCCATCCAATCCCTGTCTCTGTCCCTCTCTCTCTCTGTGTCCAGGAAGAGGAAGCCCTGCTGAGTGAGATGGATGTGACGGGCCAGGCCTTCGAGGACATGCAGGAGCAGAACAGCCGTCTGATGCAGCAGCTCAGGGAGAAGGACGACGCCAACTTCAAACTGATGAGCGAGAGGATCAAGTCCAACCAGATCTACAAGCTTCTGAGGGAGGAGAAGGAGGAGCTGGCAGACCAGGTGCTGAGCTTCAAGACCCAGGTGAGACGAGAGGCTCAGACAGATGGGACGCTTGTAGCTGTGTGTGTAGCTTTTATTTCCATAGCATAGCAACATGCAAAGTTTACTGAATGTTCACAAATGTATATATTTGAACATAGGAACTTGACTACAGTTGTGGTCAAAGGTTTACAGACACTTGTAAATAACATGTGTCATGGCAGTCTTGAGTTTCCAATAATTTCTACAACCCTTATGTTTCTGTGATAGTGATTGGAGCACATACTTCTTTACAAAAACATTCATGAAGTTTGGTTCTTTTATGAATTTATTATGGGTCTACCGAAAATGTAACCAAATCTGTTGGGTCAAAACTATACATACAGCAACATGAATTATCAATTTTGGTGATGTAGAAAGTTTTGCCAATCAAATTAGCTTTGTGGCATGGCCTCTTAACTTCTTGTGAGTGATTATGATTGACTACAGCTGATGACTTCTTTGAGCCAATTTAAATAGGCCTCATTTGATACAATCTTTAGAATCTTTAGCCCAAACAGGCCCAATATCCACTGTGCAAACAATTGTTTGTAAGTGTAAAGTGCATGGCACAGTTGTATCACTGCCACGATCAGGAGGAAAACGCAAGCTATCATAGCCTATGTTGGGAGGACACAAGGTAAGGCCTTTAACCCCAAGAACACCATGCCTACTGTCAAGCATGGTGGTGATGGTATTCTGCTCTGGGCCTGTTTTGATGATGCCAATGGAACTGGTGCTTTACAGAAAGTAAATTGAATAATGATGGAGGATTACCTCCAAATTCTTCAGGATAACCTAAAATGATCGGCCAGAAGGTCGATGGTGTTCCAGCAGGACAATGACCCCAAGCACACATCAAAAGTGGTAAAGGAATGGCTAAATCAGACTAGAATTAAGGTTTTAGAATGGCCTTCCCAAAGTCCTGACTTAAACCCAACATTTTCAGAAGACCCATAATAAATTCATAACAGAACCAAACATCATGATTTTTTGTGACAAAGAAGTATGTGCTCCAATCACTCACAGAAAAATATTGTATTTATTTATTGGAAATGACTGCCATGACATACATGTTCTTTACAAGTGTATGTAAACTTTTGACCACAACTGTATAATATATTATATATTATATTATGCGAAATTGTCAAATACGTGATTATGATCTAGCACAGTGATCAACCTACCAGTGTGTAATTGTTCTGATTGGTTACCGTCTGTAACTGTGCCAATGAAAACATGTTGTGATTGGTTCCCGTTTCTGTCCGTCACAGGTTGATGCTCAATTATTGGTTGTCCAGAAGCTGGAGGAGAAGGAGGGCATCCTCCAGTGCTCATTGGCTGCTCTGGAAAAGGAGCTGGGACTCCGAACACAAGCACTAGAACTAAACAAGAGGAAGGTACGGAAGAACAACACTGCTGTCCTTCCCCTATGATATTTACCTCCTCCCCAGCGACAGCTCAGGTGGCGTGTGTGACGGCATGTGTCTGTGAGTGATTCTGTGACTGAGCTAGTTAGGATTATGTAGAAACTACCAGACCAAATGTTCATGAAACTCAGTGGAGTGGAGAAGCATGGGCCAAGGAGGAACCTGGTATATTTTGGAGAGGATCCAAATCACAGGGCGGATCCACAAATCATTTTTCTGTTTTTGTGTAATACTTCTGACCGACCACCAGAGAGCAACGACAACCTCTCTCCAAAAAGCTCTTGGCAAACCGTGTGTGGCCAGATATTTATTTTTTTTACCTCCGCCCCAGCGGCAGTGCTCGGCGAGCGGCAATGTTTTCGGTGCTGTGTGTTGGTTTGTTTGTTTGTCTCTTCATCCGTTAGCAGGATTACGTTAAAACTACCAGACCAATTTTCATGAAACTCGGTGGAGGGGTGCAGCATGGGTCAACTTAGAAGAACTTACATTTTGGAGCGGCTAACATTGAGACATCATTGGACAGGGTGCAGAGACGAGACAGGACAGCGCAAAGGGCGAGTACAAAATGCTAGTGCAAAAAAAAAGAAGGATAAGCTAAGAGAGAAGAACAATATACAAAAGTAGTGCTGTCAGTGTATGCAGAGTGTAATGTGTAGGGTCCGTGGTGAGGTGGGGGCGCTCAAAGCGGGGGCACGATCCTTGTTGAAGAGGTTGATGGCCGTGGAGAAGAAACTGCCTCTGGCATGCAGACATGGTCCTGATGGACCGCATCCTCCCAGCACCAAGAGATTATGAGAAGGGTCGGCCGCAATCTTCCTGGCCCGCTTCAGGGTCCCGGAGTTGTGCAGGACCGGGAGGGAGGGCAGGTTGGACCGGGAGGGAGGGCAGGTTGGACCGGGAGGGAGGGCAGGTTGGACCGGGAGGGAGGGCAGGTTGGACCAGGAGGGAGGGCAGGTTGGACCGGGAGGGAGGGCAGGTTGGACCGGGAGGGAGGGCAGGTTGCAGCCGATCACCTTCTCAGCGGATCGGATGACGTGCTGCGGTCTTGCCTTGTCCTTGGCTGTAATGGCAGAATACCAGATGGTGATGGAGGAGGTGAGGAGGGACTCAATGACGGAGGTGTAGAAAAGGACCACCATCAGCCGGGCAGCTGTGGGGGGGTCTGGTCTGGGCCTGGGTTAGAATGGGAGCTGGGCTGCTGGGGCAGTTGGGTGGGGGGTTGTAGTTGATCTGTCTCAGGCCTTTCCAGACAGAGGACGTGTTCCCCTCTTGAGAACTGATGTTGTAGTTTCTCAGAGAAGCATCATTTAGCCTCCTTCACTGCCTTGCTAAACCTGTACTTGGCCTCTTTAAAGGAGAATGCTCGTTTTTGACAACCTGGACCTTATTTACGGCATATTATAAGACGTTTGACTCACCGAGAGAACTTTGGTCTAATCCGGAGGCCTGTAGAAGAAATTTAAAATCCAGCGCGAGCCAGTATATCCATGTAATGGCGGCGGACGGGGCACTGAGAATGCAGCTTCTAAAAAAATCTATTTTCTGCCGCGAAACGGTTTTCATCAATCTGTCTTTATGAATTGCTAGTTGTGCTTACATAGAGCGAGGGCTTGTTGTGGTTTTTCACATGCCTCTGTAATATGATCTTTAGAAACGTCTTTAGAAACTAAATAGCTTCCCCACTTGCTCCAGCACGCATGCGCACAGACTTTCCTTGTCTCCACTCTTCCATTCTTCTACTACCTCTTCCACCCGCCTTAACTTCCTGAGTTTGGCTCAGGAACTCCGCAGATCGGAGTTCACTTTCAGTTTCTCTCCGATCTGCGTTAGGCCATGTGAAAGTGAGCTCGCTAGATCAGGATGGTCTGGTATTTCATTTTCGTGTATCAACTACGGGAACCAATCAGGGGGGCAGAACACAGTCCCTGATTGGCCCGTTTATTTTGTAATTTATGGAAATCTGTGTCGATGGAGAGAAGTCCACCCTGATCCATGGAGAGCAGAATGTGAGCTCACCTTATCAGGATGGCGATGCTAGGCAGGAGATTCAGCAATCCAGTGTAGTGGTTTTACTGTGTATTGTCTTTGTGTGCGTCTGTCTGTGTGTGTGTGTGTGTGTCTGTCTGTGTGTGTGTGTGTGTCTGTGTGTGGTCTGGTTGTGTGGGAACCAGGCTGTGGAGGCGGCCCAGCTGGCTGAGGACCTGAAGGTGCAGCTGGAGCACACCCAGGCCAAGCTGAAGGAGATCCAGGTGTCCGTGGCAGAGAACCGCACGGCCCGCGAAAGGGAGAGCGGCAACCTGAAGAGAGCTCAGGTACCCTGCACACATCCATTCACACACGGACACACACACACACACACATATATGTACGTACGTACATACATACACACACACACACATATATGTACATACATACATACATACACACACACACACACACGCACGCGCACACACACACACACACACACACACACACACACATATACATACATACATACAAAGATACAAGTCTGTCCATGTGTGATACTGAAATAGTAGTTCAGTGAACACACTATGAACAGTTTGAATGTTAACAGTTGGTAGGTTTAAGACGGGATGTAGCTGTAGCTCTTGTGTCTTCCTGTTCACAGGAGGATCTGTCCAGGCTCAGGCGGAAACTGGAGAAACAGAAGAAGGTGGAGGTGTACACAGACGCTGACGAGATCCTACAGGAGGAGATCAACCAGTATAAGGTGAACTACACTATACAACATTCTCTATTGTTAAGGAGAGAAATATAGGGGAAAAAAGAGTGCAATAGAGGGTTTGGTTGTAGAGGTGACCGATTTTATTTTTTAATCTCTCCCTTCTGCAATATTCTTTATCGCCATAAAGCCGCTAGCCAACATGCTACTCGCTACATTAATTGTTGGTTCAAGGGAGGGATTTGAATTTGAAGTGAAATTCACAGACATGTGCATATTTACAATGTAAACTATGGCCAAATTTCATCCCCTAACATTTCCAAGTGCAAACGGCATCTGATTTCTAATCTCTGCACTTTAACTCATATTATCTGTATTGTTTTATTGCTTAAGGCTTAGACAAGGCTATTTGACCTTCTGTCATTTGGGAATGTTTTGACATCATTGGAAATCACTCAGCGACTGTAAAATAACCTCAAACCTCATGTGTCGTCTGTCGCCAAGGCCAAGCTGCGCTGCCCCTGCTGCAACACACGGGACAAGGAGACTGTGCTCACCAAGTGCTTCCACGTGTTCTGCTACGAGTGTCTGAAGACGCGCTACGACACCAGGCAGAGGAAGTGCCCTAAGTGCAATGCCGCCTTCGGCGCTAACGACTTCCACCGTATCTACATCACCTAACTCGCCTCTCGTCTGAGACAACAAGCGGAGGGAGAAGAACTATAGAACTAAAGGAGAGAAGAAGAGAAAAGAGGATGTGGTCAGGTCAGAGAAGTGTGTGGTAGATCTCAGAAAGCTTGATTTCCGCTTTTAATCTCCTTATCGGAAAAAAAGACTTGTTTTACCGCATCATTGCCAGTTGGTGCTAGTGACCAAACAGCTGGAGCGTGAGTTGTGACTGTGTAAGACTGATGTTGCTGTAGCACAGTTGTAATAAAGATCTTGTGTATTCACAGGCAGTGTTTCCCCTAGATTTTTTTTCTCCCAGGCTTGGTGGTATGCACCCAGTTTTTTTGTTGTTGTTGTGTAAAACACTTCATTTCCTGCATTCTGAATTGTTATGCACCAATTTGTACTGGATTAGTTTGTCTGGTGCTGTCTTAGATAGATACTGTAGCTAGTTGACTAACTTGAATGCCAACGCCATTTAGAACTCTCTCACAACACATAGCTACTAACTTCAGAAGATGGTAACTCAAAACTGTGGTTGTATTACTTCTGTAGCTACAGTGTTTCCCATGATGTCCAGTCTTATAATGAACCAAAAATATTGTAATAATTATTTAACAATTATTTTATCTCTCGCTCGAAAATGTCCGCTCGCCATGATGCTCATTTTCGCTGTTAACCCCATTGACATATATCTTTAAAACGTTGGTGGTCCGCTGCTATTGGCATTAAAAAAGACAGGCCTGACGTGGTTCTGGATGCCCCGTTAGCAGTTTCTCTCCGGTTTTTTGACAACTTACTAATGTTACACTGAAAAAAAAAGAATCTGAGCGGATGTAAATTAACAGTAACAATTAAATGTGATATTAACAATTAAAAAAATATGTTTACATGAATAAATCTAGTTTTGAACTTAATCTGCATTTGTTCAAAACACAAGACATTGCATTTTTTCCTTAAGATGTATTTATATAATCCCAGCCAATCATCTTGGGTCAACCCACACAACAAACAATGATCTTGTATTTACTCTGTTCCAATGTAATTGCGAAGTGGAAGCAGCCGCGGGGTTATGTGCATTGTGGGTACAATTATCATTATAGCCGTTATATTAACAAAAGATCAGATGACTCTTTATTTAGGTAGTTGGATCATTCATAGATCATATAGTATAAGTCTAGGTCATGTTTTCCAATGTTTAAAAAGTTAAGTAGGCATAGTTTACAAAGACTAGTCTTGTTGATCTACATGATAATCTGATGCTAAAAGTTGCCTTGGTTTTTAAGTAGATCAAGTGTACATTCCTAACTTTTAACTCATTTTAGAACTGTATTATAAGTTTTGATTGTAGAGAAAAATGCCCATGAATGTGTATGGTGGTATGCTACACACCATCAGCCATAACAGTCCTGTATGTGCTGGTTTGATGTTATTCTTTGTAGAAATGGCTACACCTGGACATACGCCATTATGATTTCAAAGTTGACTTGTGTGCATACATGAATCACATGTAATTGAGCACAGTTGGCTTTTCATCAATCGCCCCATTGCACAGAAAACGGAACACGATAACATGTCTGATTGGCAATATTCCCTGAACAGCGCTTCAATCAGTGCCCCATGATTTCACTGATGCCCATTTGACAATTTGGTTTGGCACAGACTAGACTAGAAATGCACTGGAATGGATCACCTTGGGCTAAATCCTGGGATTTAGGATGGTGTGACTGACTGGCCAATCCCTGCGCTGGAGAGCTTGGCACAACATCAGCAGGTTTTAGTGCCTCATTACTGATGACATCATCAGTGGAAAGACGGCTCATGAGTGTCCTGAGTGGGCTATACTAACCAGGTCCTCCAAGGCTGTGAACAGTGAGAGTATAAAAACATCTGTCATGACAAAGATCTGCCTTAATTGAACCCAACTAAACCCCTTTGCTCAGTTTGGATGATGTTAGAGTTTGGTAATTTGGGTGACAACTCCAGTGGGAAGACTTCAGATTACATGGGTTGGACTTGAAAACGACAGGTCATTTGTCATGCATTTTGTGTAAATTAAGAATTTATCCACAAGATTTTGATGCAATGTTACTTGTGTGTGTGTTGTGTGAACTGGAGTGTTAAAAATGACAGTGCACACTATTGGCTCTGTTTTGTCGTATGACGTCATGTCATAAAAAACATTTCTCATGAGCATTTTCTTCTGGAAAGCAGTTTTCCCTGGAAAGTTGCTCCCCAGTGTGTCATAAGTTATGTTTGTTGTTGAATGTAGTCAATGCAGTTTGTATGCCTCACAGGTCCATTGGGTTTCTACAGCATAGTGCCTAATGTTTACTGTAGAAACCTAATGATTCACTCGAAGTTACTTGTCACTCTGGCAAGACAACTTTGTGGAAGTGAACTGAATATACATGTGAAAGAAAAACATCTCAAATTGAACACTGCAGCAGCTGCAGAAATTATTGATTTGAGCAGAGATGGTGATGCGCTTAAGTTTTCGGATAGACTGAAATATTTACACCCAAATTACACTTTATCTTACAAGTATATGTATGTAGCCACGTTATATATCATACTTTTTTGTTTTAAGGTTTTGTTCCCAGGTCTGCTATATGGGATCCAGGCCTATGCCAGATCCATGTGTTTCTTGGCAGTGTTAACTGAATGACGTAGGACAGGCGTGGTAATAACAATGAGAACACTATTAATTCCAGACTATACACATTTCGCCCTCCAAGTAAAACTGAAAAAAAAGATGGGTGCGGTCATTGTTTTCAGCACTTTTGGGTAAAATAGATGTATTTAAGATGTCCCATTGTACATTTCCACTTTTACTATGATAAACGAACGTAAATAAGACCAAATAGTGAAGTTTCCCGCGAGTGTGTAAGGCTCCTTCGTGCGCAACTCCTCAGTACAGTACACATAGGAAATGAGTCATAGGCGCTGAGCTGTGAGCGTGGGTGTGTGCGCTATTAAAACAAGGCGCAGACGACTCCGGGTGAGTCATTCTGAGGCTCGCTTTTCCATGGTGAAAACCAGCACAGCACGGATTGTTAATCAGATGAACTTTCGGGAATTGCGTGTGTAGCCCAGCAGTACGATGGCTTCAAATATGCTTTGTACGCTTTGTGGACTTGTAATTGTCGTTGGATCGAATGTGTTCGGGGTAAATGGACAAAGTAAGTAGACGATTTTTTGAATCTTAAGGCATTTGTATAATATTATATTCTAAAAGCTTTATTCGTTGAGGAATGCTGCTCTGTTGGTACGGGAACTAAAAACATGGAACAGGAACATACGAGTGATATGTCTTTATGCCATTCTAAACACAGTTGAAAACTTTTTCTTTACCTTTTAATATCTAATCGCCTGGGAATTCGTGTTTCATTGAACATGGAATCGCATGGCCACAAATGGAGTCAGATAATGGGCTGGCTGCTGACGGACTGGCTTCCTCTACCAGCTGCAGTTCTCACCGGTTCCGCATTCCAATAGCCTTATTTCACCCCAGCCGTGCCCCTGGGTGAAAAGGACAAACACCGAATGGAGAAACTTAATGGAAGTTTGCAGTAGTTGGTCTAAAGAAAGATTTGTATGCAATATGTTCGGTTCCATTTGTATCTCTTACAAGGATATTCGAGGAAGTAATGGCCATCTATCCATAATGCACATATATCCAAGCTCCCAACATCTGAGACAGAACAGCTGGAGTTTGTGGGGCTACTTTATAGGACCAAAAGCATGATATATAACATGCAGCATAATATCATTTGAGGGAACTCCCTTCAATTTGTTTTAAGACCTCCCTGGTATGCAGCTCTTAAGTCTACTGGACAACTAGCTGACCTTAATGGACAGACTTCTACAGCCAGTCAGCCACGGAGGATGGTCCTCCTTCCCTCAGAGTCTAGTTCCTCTCACGGTTTCTTAATACTGGGGATTTTTTCCTTGCTAATGTGACGCTAAGCATCTGCTTGCCGTTTGGGGGTTTCAGCTTGGGACACCGACTTTTGTCTTTTTTTTCCTCTTAAAAGTGTGTGTATATGTGTATGTGGTTCAGACAGATAAAACCTCAAAGAAGGTTGATTGAATCTGAAGCCAGGCCACCAGCCAGAGCACATCTGATCAAGGACTTGGCCAATAGGTACAAGCTTAAAGGAATAATAAAGGGAAAATGCATGTTTAGCCCTGTTTTAGGGTTACTTGTGATCATATACAATGATTCAGATCAAAACGTTGACAAAGCTAGCATTTTCGATAAAGTTGATAATTGCTCTACCACTGTTTTGGTCATACAATGGATGTGGGTGGGCATCTTGAAAAACCATTCAAAAACATGTTAAACACTTGATTTCAAAGACAAGAAACTCACCTTGGTGTTAGTTGGCGTTCTGGCATATAATTCGGCATAAAGTAAGATATCGGAATCAGTTAAAGCGGAAGTTTACACACGTATGTGCTGCGACTAAATAGTTCGATGCTAAATATTTTAAAAAAGCCTTTACAGGTGAACTAGAATCTTACTTTATGGCGAAGACCGATATTGTGGAGCGAAGCAGAGTGAGCTCGCTAGATCGGGATGGTCATACCAGGCTACCTGTGAGCCAGGCCCACCGTGTAAACACAATCAAACACACTCACCTAGCATACGAACACACATGATTAGAGAACATCTGCTGATATGACAGAGCAACTGTTGTTATTACATATCTGAAGACCCATATGGACAGATACACACTCAAGTGCTGACCTCCTTTCGCTTTCCTGCGTACTCATACTTTGCTTCACCTCAAGGCTGTACCTCAACAGTGACGTTTTGGTATCGTTTTCACTCAGTTCCAAGGCTGATGATGTAAAAAGTGTAAGTAGCCCTGGAAACCAATGGTTCTGGAGCCTAGTGGCCCATAGGGCAGGAGCGTATCTCCTGATTCCTTAGCGTGAGGCAGCTTGATGTACAAGTACACTCACTGGACATGACACTAGTATGTACCCCCAATCCAACCCTTGATGCTGAGTGACAAGCAGGGACGCATTGGATACTATTTTTTATAGTCTTTGGTATGACTAAGCCGGGGATGGAACCCCCAACCCTCCCAATCTCAGGGCAGACACTCTAGGCTACTGAACTGGTGATGACGTAATAAAATGCACCATAATGCATGTTTTATGTGTGTATATGTGTGTGAAAACAACATGTTTTAAAGTCCATCCCAAGAAGAGAAGTTGACAATTGGTTTAAATTGTTTTATTGTCATGCAAACACACTTGACTGGAAGAAGTCATGGTATTTCCCACTGTGTATTTTTTGCACCTTTGTCATCAGAATTCTGCACACCTTTCCCTTTCACATTTACTACATTTTTTGCTATATTTACATACGTACAAACTTTCTGTGGTTCCTGCAACAGGATATTAGAGACTTCTGTTTGTCTAGAGAGGAAGAGATATGTTCTCCAGAAGACCTCTGTGTAAGGGCAAGCACTTCGTTGCTATGGTAATGTTTATTCTACATTCACCACACCTTGAGGTTATTCTCTGGAAGTCACACACCCAAAACAATACGGCAACGTGATCTTCTTGATAACACACACACATCCTGACATTCTCACACTGGTAGCCTGTACAATGCACTGTAAATGAGTAAGAACCATTTGCATGTGAATGCATCAGCAGACCGACAAACTCACAGAAATTCCCCAGCTCAGTTCACGAGCAGGGGAAGCCACAGGGCTTCTCATATCTACTCTACTTCTCCTGCCTGTCGTCATACGATTTCTCAATCATCAAGTCAAAACAATCCGTCTCACGTCACCTGTGTGTATTTTTTCAGGGGAAATCGGAGGTTCTCAAAACTTGTGCAATCAGTTGTGTTGTCTGTGCAATCATTCACCTTTATTCAAAGAAATAATGTTAGATGTATTTATTTATTACCTATTGTATTTCACAGACCCATGCAGCATTAAAGAGTTCTGGAGTGCAGATATAGATGGCTGTGTGCCCTGCTCATCATGCAAGCAGTACCCCAAAACCCCATCATGTAACACCTGTAAGTCTGAGTCAACTGCATTGAAGGAGGAGTGTCACACAAAGCTCGTTTGAAATGTTGTGAATGCCCCTGAGCTCTGTGACATACGTTTCAGGATTGCCTTTGTAAAAAAGCATGTTTCATAGAGCTTACAACTGTCCATAATGTCACATGCCAATGTACAGTATCACAAACCCTCTGTTGTTCAGTTAAGGAATGTGCCCGGTTTTCAGGTATATTCCTGGAGGAGAGTCCTGACGGGTGGAAGCTGGCAGCCATCACCAGTTTCTCAGTGCTGGCTGTAGTTCTGATCAGTGCTGGACTGATTATTGGAGTCATGGTGCATCGGCGCAGGTCAAAGAAACGGCCCCTTCGTGGTAAGACTGAAGGAACAAGGACTCGGGGAAACAGTAGTAAACTAGAAAAAACGCATAGCGGCTAAATGCCTGCGCCAACAATGCAAGTTGCAGTTAACATTCAGTTGACCTTTGACATTTGAATACCAAAATCTAAACCAATTAAGTCCAACTGGACATTTTGACCAAATATGTACAAATTCTGTCAAGCCGTTCTTGAGATATCGTGTTCAGAAGGCCAAAACCACCTTTTGTGAGGTCAGTGACCCTTAACCTTTGGCCCCCACAATGTAATCAGTTAATCCTTGAGTCCAACTGGACATTTTACCCAAATATGAACAAATTCCGTTAAGCCTTTCTTGAGATATTGTGTTCATCAGGCCAAAAACACATTTTGTGAGGTCACAGTGACCTTGAACTTTGACCTTTGACCACCAAAATCTAATCAGTTCTTCATTCAGTCCAACTGGACATTTTGGCCAAATAGGAACACATTCTGTCAAGCCATTCCTGAGATATCGTGTTCACTAGGCCAAAAACGCCTTTTGGGAGGTCACAGTGACCCTTGACCTTTGACCCCCACGATCTTAGCAGTTCACACTTGAGTGCCAGTGAACATTTGTACCAAAGGGGAAGAAACTCCGCCAATGCGTTCCCGAGATATTGCATTAACAAACATCGGACGGACGGACGGACAACCCGAAACCATAATGCCTTGGGCTATCGCCTGGCGGAGGCATAACAAACTGATAGCCTCAGAAAATTCTAACTGATATTGCCAGTTAGTATGATAATATTTTGTTGAATTGTGAATTGCATTGCATTGTACCATCTGCATATGAAGTGACCTGTGCGCATTGAAGGATGCATGATGGATACATGCAGTGTAAATATGTGTCCTGGAGAGATTAATGTTCCTCATTTCCTTCCTGTGCTGCAGAGCCTATTGAGGAGACAACAGGACCATAAGCATTTCAGAAGGTGCACTAACTCAACATATATATATATATATATATATAATATTTACAATTTACCCAAATGTATTATATTTACATATATATCATTTTATTTAAAAAGGAGTGCAGTGAATGACATTGATCAATCTCCCATGATTTCTACAGCCTCGAGATCTTCCTCTGGAAAAGAATGGGACAGAAGAACCAGGATACGTTTTTTTTCGGTTCACAGAGTCAGAAGGATCTCGGTCCACGTGGACTGTACTCTGAATCCAGGGTATTATTTTTAGAGTAGAGTTGTTGGACCATTCTAATTTATTACACGGCTAGTGAACATGTGTTGAGGTCACACACTCAGTATACAGTAGTGCTGTTGTAGCCTAAGAGTTCGAGTGCTCTCACGTGGAAATGTTAACTTGTGCTGTCGACCGCCTGTCCTGTCTACACAACAAAAAAGACAATACTGAGTGAATGAACGTGATTTATTAAGCGTAGCTCATGTACCTCTTCCTGTGTCAGCCCCTTAGTACTGATGGCATTGTTTTTAGTGTAGATTTTCCAGTCCAGTATGATGTAGTCATTTGTTTTCCTCATGTCCACTTTTCATACGTTTGATAGCACATCTTGTGTCTACATCTCTTGCCAACAGCAGGATGTACTCTACCAGTGAACCCATGGCTGTGGGGCCAAGTTTAGTTTAACAATATGGTTAAAGACTAAAAGGTTTCTATTTGCTGGTAATATACAACCTCCTGGTGATTCAATCTCACAAGTGATCAACATGTAATCTCTGATTACAATGCATGTTGGGCACATTAAGGCCATTTGAATGTACTTTTTTGGATGGTGACATGCTTCCAGCACATTTCAGAATATATGCATCTATTTTTTGTAAGGATTTCTTACTTACTTTTTCTTTTTGAAGAGAGAATGTCCTGACATTCTCATGCACTGTACTTTAGTCTTCCCTCCTTCACAGTACATGAGTCCATTATTGTACTGTAGTGATTGCTGCGTGTCGACATTCGTGTGCTCAGATCTGGGTCCAAATCATTTCAATTACTTTAGCGTTTGCTTGAATCTGCCTGAGTGCCAGATGGGTTTACATTTCCACTGGTCCCATTGTGCCAGACAAAAACAACGAAGCACACAAGTATGATTTCAGATAGTATTTCGACTCTGGTCTCAATTAATTGTATTGTGTATATGCTATGCTTGAGCAGCATAACATCGTGGTTCCTGAATTGATATAATGGAAATGTCAAATGAGTCACAGAATTCAGGGGAAATGAATTGTATGCCTTTCCTTATCTCTGGTCCAGGGCATTAGTGAGGCTCTTGCCAACCCCCGTCAGGGACCATACATTCCTCCATTAGCTTTTTTCACTCAGTCGGCTCTTCAGTATCTACAGATATGTTTTCGTTACTCACTGAAGTGAGGACAGTTTTTGAACGATGAAAGACTTTTTTCTGAGGTGACTTGACTTTCAGCCACCCATCTTTTATATAAATAGCACTTTTTTGCACTTAAATAACACATATCCACTAGCCTGGCTTGGTGATCCTGATCACGTGATCTCACATTCTGTTTCACTAGTGTGGACAGATCTCATGATCAGGATCCTGATCGTTCGAAAACTGTCTTCACGTTGGTGAGTAGGCTAATGAAAATACATCTTAACCAACTTAAGAGCAGACTGAGTGAAAAAAGCTGGAGCTGGATGGAGAAATGTAAGGTCTCTCACTAACACCCCAGACCTCAGCTAGCATTTCCTAGGCATTTACACCCCTTTTATTTTAAGTTGGAAACTGTCTGAACATTGTGACAATGGACAAGTCCGAGCCTGTGTGACAGAATGTTTGAAACACTTCCAATCTCAGATTCCTCCTGTCTTCGTATAGGTGTACCTTGCAGGGGTATGAAAATAAACAAAGTAATAGGTTCTAACTTTTTCTGAACAAGTGTACCTCATACTCATACTAACTTGGAACACGGCTGTGTCAAGCGAATCTGAAGGGCTGAATGTTGAGATATTTTATATACCGACAAAATCTTTTACAAACACATTCTGAGTACTATGTAGTACTGTACAGTATACTGTAGGTCAAGTTCATTACCACCAGCAACAAAATGGCATTTTCAGTTTTCTTACAGATCTTTTATATAAATATATAGGCTATAGGCCTACATAAATCTATTTGTTATTTATTTCTTTTATGATATGCAGGTGAAATAAAAGCTTTATGTATGGAGATTGTTCAAAGAACCCCAGTGAAGGTTTTTAAAACTTCTGACACCAGCTGAACAGTAACTGAGCAATAACTAACACTTTTAGAGTAGGTCTAGTGTGTTTTTTCTTGTGGTTAGGTTAATATTTGAACTTTTGTGTACTCAGCATATTTTCTGAATAAACATACTTCTATAAAGTGGTATGGCGTATTGTATTAGCATTACATTAAACAGAAATGATGTATTGGCCTTTTAATGTGTGTCATATAATATGACTTCAATTGTTAAGCTGGCTTAAGATGACTTTTCGGGAAACATTACATTTTAGGAATGTAAATGTACTGTACTTATATAGCGCTTTTCTCCAAAGCGCTTTACAATGTCCTCTCATTCACACACCAATGGCGGCAGCTGCGATGCAAGGTAGCATGCTCATTGGGGTTCAGTGTCTTTCCAAAGGACACTTCGACCTGCTCTACCTCCTGAGGCACGGCCGCCTCTGAATGTGTATGGTGAAATTTGCACCAGGCCAGTGAGAAGGCAATATGTAGCTATTGTCCCAGCAGTGAGCATTTCTACCTTGGAGCACCACAAGTATCCAATCTGTAGGGGCTATTCCTCACCGACAATGCAAGAAATGAAGAAAACAACACCATATTTATCCATCATTTAATTTCAACAACTAATTTTCCAAATGTGTTTATATTCTAATTACTTAGTTCAGAGTACTAACAAAGAAGTAAAAATCTACGTTTCAAAGTGACAAAATATATACAGGTTTATATAAATATGAATTAAATATTGAGCAGACAGTTTCTGAACATTAAAAAAATCAATGAAATGAGATGTGTGGTATATGCTTTGTTTATTACGCAATAGCTAATCTAGCAGTTGTTTCCTCATGTGGAAGATAATCCTGCTCTGAATGTACAGAAAACACAACTGATGTTCCATTCCATTATTTACAGAGCTCTGAGAGACACATTACACATGTACAAGGCTATGATGACAAAAAAACGTGTACATAAAATAAGTGCCAAAAGGAATAATGTTAATTATGCAGACAATGGTAAGGATCTGAGACAGACTACTATGCTGGACATTTGTAACCATGGTGTATGAAAATACATTGTTGTAGGAAATTCAAAATGATGGAATTTAAATACGCTTGTTGGAAAATGTATGCTAAGACATTGGCAAATTTTTAAGCCATTTCCAATTGTATCATTAAATAAAGTTCCTTGTCTTATATACTTTATATATTTAAGAACTACTTGTGCGAGTTGCATTTGTATGTATAGGAGAATTGAATAAGACGTCATTGTACCTGATATACATTTGAATGGTCAGACAACAATATGACAAGTTTCCAAAACATAAAGATGGAAAAACATTTAACACGGACAACACTGTACTTGAAAGCATGGGCAGTAAACAGTTCTAATAAATCAACATATTGCTTTAAACTAGGTGACAATTCAGGCTACATGTTCCTACAGCCCCTGTGCAATTAGAATTTGAGGTGTTTATTATGAGGCAGAGATAAAACAATGCCCCTTTCTCTTAAATAAGCACTGAAGAGAATACAATCCTTACCAAACAGTTCTTAGACAATTTGAATGAAACTGGAGTTGATGATTCATAATTGATCGTTAGTATGCTCAGATAATGGATCAGTTTAAAGGTTGGCATGGCTACAGTGTATTAGTAGGTTTTCAGTTGAGTCAATTTCTCTAAATAAACTGAGACATTTAAATCTCTGGATGCTGTATTGGCAAGGCTCCTCATGAGGTATTTCATACATTTACTGCTCACAGGTTTATTTACAATTCATAATATATGAAATGTGTAGAACAAGGCATTAAAGCAAGAAAAAGCATATCTTAGTGACAAATCTTATTATAATACTAAATGACCCCCTCTCTGACAAAGCCCTGTGTAGTCCCAGTCAAAGATGCAACATTGTGTCAAGATTTGACACCTTTATTCTGTTTTTTTTTTTCTTTCTTCAAAACGTAAGTGAAAACTAGGATTAAATTCTGTTAAGTGCACATATAAGGTTATCACACAAAAATGTACCCAAACCATTTTTTTCTCAAGTAACCAACCAATGGAATGATGACCATGTTCTACAATGTGGGAGAAGAAACCTTTAAACTTGATCTTCAACAGAAATAATATAATCAATAAATCAAATATACATTTTCTGTGTTTTCTAGAGCGAGAGGAATTTCACACTAGATAATTGCTACACCTTTGACTCACAATTTAGGCACTGGCACTTCAACATAATGAATGCTTTTGATCAGAAAGGAGATTACTTAAAAAGTCAAAAGCATGCGACGTGTGAGGGCGAGGAAACATCTGAGCATCAAATCTATCCAGGAGGGATGAAGGATAAGGAAGGCTAGAACTCTCACTTGAGCGAGAAGATGAATGAAAATGAAAATGAAATGACACACGTGAAAAATATCATGCCGAATTCAGACACTGATGATTATCTACAATGTTCTCCAGGTCTGGCAGCTTCCTTCTTAAGGTGAAGAAACCTGAGGGCTGCCTGTCACAACCATCATCCTTGGCTAACGCATTCCTAGCAGTAGAGTTGATCCAATTGAATATTATGAAATCATAAGATACACTGATGGATTTCCCCAAATGCTACATATCTTATACAGTTTCTTTTACAAGTTTTAACATTCATAAAGACCGCTTTCTAATAAGGTATACACAGGTTAAAATAAAATGAATAGAACAGGAAATAAATTATTAAATACGTCCATTTTAGCATACAATGCCATTCAGATGAACTAAAATATTTAAACCACCTACTTGATTATGATTACAGTAAATACCTTTTCCTAACATGCTCTGGATAGGCCCAGAGGTACAGCATCTCCTCCCTGACTTAGAGGGTGGCCCTCGGTGACACCACCGCACAAAGGATTCAAGGATGTTTATTTGTCATATGTACAAGATACCGGTACCATGTACAATGAACTGCTCAAAGTCAAATTGAGCAGTCCACCCAACCTTATGGCAATGCTGACAACAGAACTCAAGGGTAAAATATAACAGGCCCAAATACAAGTGTTTTGAGCACAGCAGAGAAAGGAACTTATGGAGGCACTGAACACATACAGTATCAAGAGAGGAAATTACCATTCTTAGAACAGCACTTGCTCATAAAAAAGAAAATCATCATCATCATCATCCATATGTAGATGAAGATGTCGCGTGGGACATGGTGAAAGCAGTTACCTGTCATGTTTGCTTTGGTTGATTTGTGAGTCCATGAGAAAGGAATGAATGGAGTTACGTGGCTCTGTCAGTAGTTGATGATGCCATAATTTTGTGCACTCCATGGAAAACATTCAAATCTATAGAGTTCTAAACAGGCATCGCAGCCTGTCAGACATTGTTACAGTGTCTCAATGTTAGAGGTAAGATTAGAAGTCCTTTCACCAGTCTTAACTACAACCACAAATAATTGACAAAAACAAAATGGGTGTGAGGCAGCTTCAAAGGGATCCTTATCAAGACTGAAAACACTTTCTAGGGGAAAGTTCTGGAAAAATATCTTGCTTTACAATTATTGATAGGAGGAGAGGACCAGCCAGGGACGGCAAAACTGATAATAGAACCATTCTGTCTAGTTGAATTATTCGAAAGCCCTTTCCTCAGAGAAAAGAGCTCATGTCCAAGTCCATGAAGGCGTTAGCGTCCATGCCGAAGGAGGACTCGTAGGCCTGCGGGCTCTGGTGCATCTTCTGGTGGTGCCGCAGGTTGGACTTGCTGGAGAAGCGCTTGTCGCACAGCAGGCAGGAGAAGGGCTTCTCCTTGGTGTGGATCCTCCGGTGGCAGATGAGCTGTGTGGACACCCGGAAGGCCTTGCCGCACTCTGGGCACTGGTAGCGCTTGGGCTCGGTGTGGATGCGCCGGTGGTTCTTGAGGGCCATCAGGTTGGTGAACTCCTTCTGGCAGACGGAGCAGAAGAAGGAGCCCGTCTTGTGGCTGTTCTTGTGGTTGAGCAGGGAGCCGGCATGCCGGTAGGTGCGGCCGCAGTGCTCGCAGACGTGGCTCTTCTCCTCCACGGCCCCGTGAGCCTCCAGGATCTCCTGCGGCTCGGGGTCCATGCCGCCGCCGCCACCGTGCATGTGGGCGAACGCTGGCACCAGTTTGGGCATCCCCTGGAGCCCCATGGTTTGGTCGTCCATCCCTGAGGAAGCCCAGCCCAGGTCACTCTGCATGTGGACGGCCCCGGCCATGTCGTGCTGCTGCTGCTGCTGCTGGTAGTGGCCTTGTGGCCGGTGGTGCAGGTCCTGGTGCTGCTGGTAGCTGGCCGCGCTGGGGAAGCTCTGCTGGCAGGGGCTACAGACCAGGGTCCTGTCCTTCTTGTGCACCTCCATGTGGCTCTGCAGGTGGGCCACCAGGCAGAAGGTCTTGCCGCACTCGGGGCAGCAGTGCCGCTTCATCTGGGAGTGGATCTGCAGGGTGAGGGGGTCCGGGAAGGTCTGCAGGCACATGCTGCAGTGGTGGAGGTTTTCAGAGTGGGTCTTCTTGTGGTTGAGCAGGGAACCGGCGTGGCGGTAGGAGCGTCCACACAGGTCACACCTGCGGCGAGGAAATTCTCATTTAGTTCCTCGGCGTGAACAGATTTGCACACGGCTAATTTCACTTGGAGTGGGTCAGTCAACATGAACATAATCACAAGGGTTAATATTTCGAACGCGATAAGAAAGCGTGTGACGTTTATAACGCAGTATAAGAACATTTCAAATACAATAATCAGGCAGGAAATAATGAATCTAAGATTATATAAGCATGAAATGGAACATTACCCACAGAAAAGTGAAACTTTGTGACTCGCATAGTTAATTGAGTTATGGGACAGTCACTCACATGAAGCACTTGTCTCCACCCTCTGCTTGATGGGTCCTGGCTCGTGACTGGTTGTTATCGCGCCCCCTCTGGCAGCGGTGCCTCTTCAGACCAGACTTGCCCTGGAAACTCTTCCCACAGGCAGGGCAGCTGAAGTGGCTGGCCACCCGATTGTGGACCTTCTGGTGGTTGTGGAGGATACTGGCCAGTCGGAACGCCTTCCCGCACGTGAGGCACACGTACTTCTTCTTCTGTGTGTGGATGCGCGTGTGGTTGCGCAACGCCATGGGATTGGTGAAGGGCTTGGAGCAGACGGTGCAGCTGAAGTGACCCGTCTTGTGGGTGTTCTTGTGATTCAGGAGGCTGCCCGCGTGGCGGTAACTACGGTTACATATGTTGCACGTGAACGGCCGTTCCTCCTTTTTCAAGGACCTGTCTGTCTGTCTGCCGTTGCTGTCACAGATGTGAGCAGCCAGATGATCGGCGGAGATAAAGGCCAGACCACATTCTTTACATTTGAAGTTTTTAGTTTGTTGCCGACTCTTTCCCCTCAACCCTCCTGTCATATTCTTTTTGAGGTGGGCGCAGATATGGTTAGACAACTGCCTCTTTACCCTGAAACCTTTCCCGCAGTCCTGACAGCAGTGCTTCTTCAATGCGAAGTGAATGCGCAAGTGGTTCTTCATAGCCAGCTGGTTGGAATAGGTGTTGTTACAAATGGAGCAGTAGTATTCACCCGTCTTGTGAGAGTTCTTGTGGTTGACCAGACTTCCTGCGTGGCGGTAGGTTCGTCCACATTGGTCACAGGAGTAAGGGCGAGGGTCCCCGGTCACCTCAGATTTCAGCCCAGCCTCGGACTTTGCCTTTTGACTTCCCGCCACGCTGCGTCGTCTTCTGCCTGAGGAGGTGGAGGCTTGATTGGCATTCGTATTTACCGAGCGCATACTGCCCTCTGACCCCGTCCCATTCATCTGCATGAGGGCCTGGATCTGGTCGTTGAGTTCCTGGATTTTGGCTTGGTTCTCCTTGTGTATTCTTAGGTGGTTCAATAGTTGCTTCTGGATTTTGAAGGCTTTCCCACACTCGTGGCAAGTATGCCTGGCAGAGAAAACAAAGCGTACGGTTAATCCTGTTTACAAAGCAAAGAACATTCTACAGAATGAATGAAGGTGTGATGCCAAAATACCTGCAATGTCAACAATACCAACTGTGTATAGGCAATATTGTCCTATACCAGCATTCTTTAGCATTGCATACAATCTACTGCATGGTCAACAACTAATTTTCTGTACAAAGAACATTAATAATTTAGGATTTCTTTGGAGAAAGAAAAAAAAAAAAACGTATCAAATGCATAATCTGCATGTCACTATCCATTATACTATGGCTTTTCAGGTGAAAATGGGAGTCTAAACAGAAAGAATCAGCTGAATAACATGAGTAAATGGAATTAACTTAAATTACCTTTTAACATCAAAGTGTGTCCTCTGGTGGTTTTTGAGGGCAAGTAGATTGTAGAAGCGCTTCTGGCAAACAAAGCACCGGAACACTCCCGTCTTGTGTGACTTTTTGTGGTTGAGCAGGGAGCCAGCATGTCTGTATGACCGACCACACTGATCACACTTGTACTGACGATCTCCATTGTCTACATTCTCTTTCATGTGTCTGTCAATGGTGTCACCGGTGGTTTCAGATTTTAAAATTTCATCGCAATTATTAACGCCTGACTCAACTTTTGCCATGGCAGAACAATGGTGGGTTTCTAGATGATGGTAACTAGTGCAAAATATGCCACAATTCCCACAGATGATGCTTTGGCTCTCATCCTTTGGCCTGGCTTGATCTCTCCCGTCCATATTCACATCATCTACTGCCGCTTTATCATGGAGAAGCTGGTGGGCAAGAAGGTCTTGCTTCTTGGTAAAACTCTCTCCACAAGTACTGCAGATAATCAGAGCACCATCTGTCTGCGGTCTCTCTCCTGGATCCTCTTCTCTCTCGTCCTCCAGGGAGGACATGGAGGATGGCCCGGAGCTTGCAGGAGTACCATGGGATTGAGTGTGGCCACGAAGATGGTTCCTCAGAGCCCTCATATTCGTGTAGCGGTTCCCACACACTGAGCACTGATAGAGCTCTCCATCGTCATCATCGTCCTCTTCATCGTCCCCATCTTCACCGCCATTTAACTGCTCGCTATTCAAATCTTCATGGAAACTTTGCTCGCCAAAGTACCTTTGATCATGGCCACCATTGAGTCCTTGAAATGCCATATGGTCCCCTGGGTTTCCTATGGCGCACTGGCCATTAGTGTCTTGGAAGTCAATGTTGCCATTATAGTCATCTGAGATGGCTTCATGCTGCTGTTGCTGCTGAAGCAGTGGGCACATGTGGGACTTGATCCCTGCAATATCTGCGAATGTCTCACCACAGTCTGCACACATGTGGCTGTCCATCAGGTGCTCATTGTGAGGTAGGTGCACAGTTCTGTCCTGGGGAAAGCCAGAGTCAAACTGCTCGTGGTGGTACGAGACTCCGTTGCTGAGTTCGCCAGCATTCTCCTGAGCAAGGGCAACGATACCGCTGGCATCCTCCTCCTCCGGTGAGGGAAAGCAGTCCTGCTGGTTCTCAAGTGTCAGGGGCTCAGGAGAGAGCCAGTCTCCGTCAGAGCTGAGGTTAAAGGAGGATGGTTGGGCCTTGTGGATGCGGAGGTGGCTGCGCAGGGCAGCCAGGTGCGGGTAGCTCTTGCGGCAGATGGAGCACTGGTAAATGCCCGTCTGGTGGGACCTCTTGTGGTTAATGAGGCTCCCCGCGTGCCGGTAGCTTTTGCCACAGATCTGGCACTTAAAGCGCCGCACACCAGAATCAGCAGCTGAACACTCTTCGGCCTGAGTCAGGTCGTCAGCAGATTCTGCGAGTGTTAGGGCAGAGTTGTGGATATCCGATTCCATGATTGGGGGTGCTCCCTGAGTGTTTATTGTGAATGGTGTTTCATTACTGGAGTGGTCCGCGTATAGATGGCCATTGTTGATCTGCTCATGAGACTGATTAGAAATCACATGATTATCCACTGATAAGGGCATTGAAGGTGTGTCATTTAGGGAGGGTGAATAAAAGTTTGAGTCGGGAGAATGTGTAACACTGCGGTCGTATGAGACGTTATGGTCTTCTGATAAAGCCCCGTGGAGTCCGAAGGACATGGATGAAGAATTATGCATTTGGATGTGTTCCTGGAACTCTTCGTCATTGGGAAACAACACTTGACACAGGTGACAGAAATGCACAGGAGCATCAGTGCTTTGGGGTGAAAACTGGTCAGGTGTTGTGCCACTGTATGTGCCCTCCCTTGAGCCCGCCTCAGGTGCACTTTTGGATTTGTTGTGAATTCTCTGGTGGCTGTGAAGAGCAGCCAGATTACTGAACTGCTTGAAACAGACAGAGCACTCAAACATTCCTACCGTGTGAGATTTTCGATGATTGATCAGACTTCCATGGTGTCTGTAGGTCTTATCACACTGATCACATTTAAAAGGCCGATCTCCCCCTCCACCCTCCTCCTCGCTGGGTCCATCTTCTGATTTAACCAAGTCTGATTCTTGTTGCTCCACAAATACACCGACTGCTTGGTCTTCAAGGTGCACTGAATCCTTATCCTCATATTCTTCTTCGTCCTCAACGGGAGCAAAGTCGATGGCTGGCATTTCACCTGGCCTCCCCTTTGCTTGTTTGGAACGATGGACCTTCTCATGAGTGGCTAACTGGCTAGCCAGACGAAACGCCTTCCCACAGTCTATGCAGGCGTATTTCTTCTGCGACGTGTGGATCCGTAGATGACTCTTCAGGGCCAAAGCGTTTGAGAGATTCCTGTGACATATGTGGCACTGAAAAGAACCTACCTCATGGGTTTTCTTGTGGTTAGCCAAGCTACCTGCGTGCCTATAGCCCCGTCCACATTCGTCACATTTGAACTTGCGATCCTCGTCTTGCTGGAAGTGACTTTCCATGTGTTCCAGCAGACTTGGCATGCTGGAACATACTATGCTACAGTGTTTACAGGGGAAACCTTTGGTCCTGCCTGGCTCTGGCATAGCCATTGCAGGATAGTGCTGCAGCTTTTAGAGCTAAATACAGCTTGTATAAATAATTTGAGGAAAAATGCATCAGATTTCCTGCTCCCCCTTCTCTCACAGGATCCTATTCTCTCACAGGATCCTATTCATCTGTAAGGTCCAACAAGGGAGGCAACAAAAGAAAGGGATCCGACAAGTCATCACCACTCCATTGAAGAGGTATTGGATGCAGCCACACTGTGAAATCTGTGGGGTGGGGTGGGGGGGGTGGGGGAGAGAGAAATATTTTAACTAAAGAATACTTTTGAACATGCACAGCAATCATAAACGGCAACTTGGCTACTCTTTATTTGAGTTGATCTGCACTTCCAAAGTATCAACCTAATAATTTCACCAGTTTGAAAAGGCCACATGTAATGGGCAGTAAGGCATTAAAACATGATTGGCAAGACCCAAACATAAAGACTCACATTCACACATTCACACATTTGTTAAATTGGCCTAAATTCATGCCAACGCTGTAACCTTATGCTGCTTGGAATAAATGTACCCATCTCTTGGTTTCAACATCTGAGCAATGAAAGTGATCGAAATGACTACAGACAAAGGGAAAGTAATCTTGTGCTAGTAACTACACTACTTGGCGAGACAGTTTTCAACACTTTTTATGGATCAGTTTCGGCATCCTTATCGTGACGCTCACTAAGCTAACTGTAACTAGTTACCGTGTCGACAAACCCAACTCATAGTAATAACCCTAACCATTAATCTGATCTAAAGAAATACTGCTCTCACACAATAATTTCAGCAAAACTAGATTCTGCAACAAGTCCACTAGTCCAGATAGCTAATACAATAACGTGAGCTCCTTCCTTGCTTGCTAGATCGCAGTGAGCTAGCTAGCTATGTCAACAAAACGAGAGACCAACAAAACGAGAGACCAACGCCTTGTGGAAATGGCGTTATCAAAGACAGCGCTCTGCAAATGGTTCACGATCAAAAAGAGACACGCACACAAGTGCAGAAAGTTGTGTTGGCTTCCTAGCAAGTGGGATAACATGAGTTAGCTGGCAGGGGATGGCTTGGTTAGAGAACCCAGAACCAGGTAGCTGCTAGCTAGCATCATCATGCTTAGCTAAACAAACATTGCACCAAAAAGCTAAAGCTAGCTAGACAATGTGGGGACATAAGAAGCTGTCATCTGCTGATTTAAACGTCCAAACAAATACCTTTTTTTGTAAATACATTCCAAATATATTCTTTTTCGATCGGGGATGCATATTCTGTAGGCGATTTACATTTGGTTTCGGAGGCGGCTTTAGCTAGCGAGCTAAAGGACAAGTCTTTCTCAATTGTCTTTTTTTTTCTTCCATCCCATTCCACATACTTCCTGCTCTTGTTGCTAGGGAACAGGAAATGTGTACCACTCAAATACGCCCCCGTATCTCCGTAAATGACAACGGAGCGCTCTGTCTTATTTTTGAGTATAAAGTTGATTCGATTTTCTTTCATTTAACTAGTGAAATGAATTTAAAATTCTAAATTTTTCATTCCTCGCACAGCAAACTTCACGACAGCCATTATCGAGATTTCTAGACTTGATTCGGCAAAAGCATTGGAAAGTTCGAACTTCTCTCATCTCACTTTTTATTTTATTTTTTAGAAGCAACTGGCTATAGAAGCAAATGGCCAAACCCCATTAACACGGCTATCACACGCGTAGATGTGAACACATTTACGTGGTAACACGACTTCCAAAGATGTACTATTTATTAAACGGTAGACATCATTCGTTAGGGCATCTCAACGCTAACATATCAAGCATCAGCCATCACCAACCGTGGTGGTTCCCTGTAAACGTAATTAGCAGGGAGGCTTTCAGCCCAATACTGCTTAACCAAAAAGAGAAAATCAGGTGAGAAAACATTTTCACACCAGAGTTCAAACTAAAACCAGATGTTAAGTCATCCAATCATGGATGTATTAAAAGAACGCATCCAATGCTGACACCAGTGCAGTGGCCGGACAGTTATTTGTTCAGCCGGGTCCTAAAGCCAGCCATTTTAGGCAGCTAGCTAGCTAGCACAAGGAAGATGAACACTTGACTGTTCAATGGATATAGACGTTGTGGTTAATCATATCCGTGATGAGTTAGCTTGCATTTTAAATTGATTAATATCACGCGTCGGTGTCCAGCAAAAGGCACCTTAGGCATGACACGAAATGTAAATCATGTTCCAGTTTACATTAGCTAGCTAAACACTAGCTAGGTATGGCAACTTCTTTTGACAAGCGTTTAGCTTGCCCGCTGTATCATCTCTGAGGTCCTAATGCCAGCCATTTTGAGACTTGCCCCCACCCACCCACATCATTGCCACCCACCCATCGAGCAAATGTCACTTCAGGTGCTGTCGTGCGTTTCCCTGATTATGCACGTCGTCTAATGTTGATACACAGCTTGAAGTGCTGTTACGACATCGCCCAGCTCATAACAATCGCAATAAAGAGGGAGTCACACGCCCAAAACCCAAATCAACACACACATTTAATGAATAAGTCTGTCTCGGTGTGTTCTCGGGGATAAGTGTGTCTCGGTATCGGTCATATCAGTACAGTAGCCGTCGCTAGTGAATGGGGGTGTGTATAATGAATGTTGGATGGAACAAACTAACCAATGAATCCTAACAAAATCGAACGAAAGACGATGTTCGGAAGGGAGAGGAGGAAAAGCCAATGTCGCTGCACGTTTGCCTTTATCTTCAGACACACTGACCCAGGTGACACCCTGACCCAGGTGATCCCTGACCCAGGTGATCCCATCACCCCTGACCCAGGTGATCCCAGACCCAGGTGACCCCTGACCCAGGTGACCCAGGTGATCCCATCACCCCTGACCCAGGTGATCCCATCACCCCTGACCCAGGTGGCCCAGGTGACCAGGTGATCCCATCACCCTGACCCAGGTGATCCCTGACCCAGGTGACCCAGGTGATCCCTGACCCAGGTGACCCAGGTGACCCCATCACCCCTGACCCAGGTGATCCCATCACCGCTGATCTGATCACACGGGACTCCGCTCTGCTCCCCTTGTTGCTAGGGAACAGGAAACGTGTACCACACAAATACGCCCCCATAGCTCCGCAAATGAAACCGAGTTAAGTCCTATTTTCGAGTATAAAGTCGCGTCGATTCTTTTTCTTTCGTTTCACTATTGCTAAAATCAATTTTTTTTATTCATCGCACAGCAACCTTCATTACAACCATTAGCTAGAATTCTAGACTTTATTCAGCAAAAGCATTCGAAAGTTCAAAGTTATCTCACCCATTACTGAAAATAAACAACTGACTGTCAAACACCATTAATACGGCTGCCACACGAGTGCCAAAGATGCACTATTTATTAGACGGTAAAAAATAATTAATTACGTATCTTCAAAACTAAAACTCTCTCAAATGTTTTCCACTCGCGCAAGTGCTGCACTTTTGGACGCTGGAGAACAGCGCTTTCGTCGTCATGGTCCTAAAGCCCGTCCCTCTCCGAATCAGCCATCATCAGTCGTGGTGGTTCACTGTAAAACGTAATTAGGGAGACATTCAATCTGGTCAGTCAGCCTATTCTCGCGTAACCAAAAGGAGAAAAAATCAGGTGAGAAATTATTTTAATGTCAAAATTCAAACTTAATCAAAACCAGATGTTAAGCCATCCAATGCGATGACACTAGTGCAGTGGGTGAACAGCTTGTTCAGCCGGTCCTAAAGCCAGCCATTTTGAGCAGCCAGCTAGATACTAGCACTAAGCTAGCACCAGAAAGATGAACACTTGACTGTTAAATTGATCGAAACGTTGTGTTAACAAATCATACCCATGATGAGTTATCTACCATTTTTAATGAATTGATTAATATCACGCGCTGGTGTCCAGAAAAAAGGCGATTTATGCATGATCCGAAATGTAATGTTCCAGCTAACAGCTAGCTAACCTCCTAGCTAGGTATGCCAACTTCCTTTGACAACAAGCGTTTAGCTTGCCCGCTGTATTGTCCCTGAGGTCCTAATGCCAGCCATTTTGAGATTTACCCCCACCCACCGGTGTGCTTTCAATTGACTAGATAGCTCAGAACTAGATGTCATTGTCTTCAGGTGCTGTCATGAGGTTCCTCGATTATGAGTTCAGCTTTGATGTTAAAAACATTGATGCTTACAAGGGGAAGAGGCATGTCGTCTAAACATGTTGATAGCTTTGAGTGCTAAAAACAAATCCTTTGATGTAGCCTAGCCTAATGTTACCACCTAATAAATTTGTTCGCCCCCACCCCCTTTTTTTTTTAATAGCATTGCTCTAAAACAAAACAAAACATGGCCTCCCCCCAGCCTGGTAGCCCACCCCTCACAGAGCAGCACACTCCACCCACCATCCCAGCTGAGGAGAGCAAAGAGGAGGCAGCCTGGGAACCAGACGAAACTGCCAGCTCCTGTTTGATCTGCTCTGGCAGCGAATTGGTTTGGCGATGCCAGACTAAAGAGGAGGAGGAGGTGGTGGTGAAGGAGCAACTTGTGAAAAAGAGGGGCAAAGGCCGGCCTCCAAAAGCCAAGCACTCTTTCAAGTGCTCTACCTGTCAGGAGGCCTTCGGCAGCCCCGCAGCCCTGCGGAGCCATAAGCTGTCTGCGCACGGCAAAGAGCGACAGCAGCAGCAGCAGCACGCGTGTACACAGTGTAGCAAAGTGTTTCCCAGCCGAGCCCAGCTCTCCAAACACCAGCGCTCTCACTCCGCCCAGCGGCGCTTCCAGTGTCCCGAGTGCCACAAGGCTTACAAGACCCCGACGGAGCTCCGCAACCACAGCCGCTCCCACACAGGAGAGAAGCCGTTTGTCTGCACAGAGTGCGGGAAGGCCTTCATGCAGGCCATTTGCTTGAGGATCCACATGACGCAGCACAGTGGGGAGCGGCCATTCTCCTGCCCCCATTGCTCCAAGTGCTACCCCACCCTCTCCAAGCTCAAGGTGCATCTGCGCTCGCACACGGGCGAGAAGCCCTACTTCTGTGCCGAGTGCGGGAAGAGTTTCGCCGACCCCTCTGTGTACCGGAAGCACCGGCGCAACCACCAGGGCCACAGACCCTACGCCTGTGACGAGTGCGGCAAGACCTACACGGAGCTGAAGGACCTGAAAAACCATGAGCGCTCCCACACTGGAGAGAAGCCCTATCTGTGCTCGGACTGCGGCAAGGCCTTCTCTCGCTCCTCCTCCCTGGCCTGCCACCTGCGCATCCACTCCCAGAGCAAACCGTACCAATGCGAGCAGTGCGGCAAGGGCTTCACCCAGCTGTCCTCCTACCAGTCCCACCTGCGCACCCACTCCGGGGAGAAGCCCTTCCTCTGCCCACAGTGCGGCAAGATGTTCTCTGACCCCTCCAGTTTCCGGCGCCATCAGCGGGCGCATTCAGGGTTCAAGCCGTACCCCTGCGACAAATGCTCCAAAAGGTTCCGGCAGCCCGCCGACCTGGCCGTGCACGAGCGCGTGCACTCGGGACAGCGGCCGTACAAGTGCCAGAGCTGCGACAAGGCGTTCGTGGCGTCCTGGGACCTGCGGCGCCACATGCTTGTCCACACCGGGCTGCGGCCGTTCGCCTGCGTCGAGTGCGGCAAGTCGTTCGCCGAGCGCTCCAGCCTCAACAAGCACCGGCGGGTGCACTCCGGGGAGCGGCCGTTCAAGTGCCAGCTGTGCGTCAAGTCGTTCGTGGTCTCGTCCAGCCTGCGCAAGCACGAGAGGACGCACCTGTCAGAGAGGCCGGAGCAGCAGCAGCAACACGCGTCGGCGCCCGGCTCGGCTCCGCTCTTCCCCTCGCACGCCACCCTCCCCCAGTTCTCCTGCTCCAACTGCGGCATCACGTTTGGGACGTGGGAGGAAGTGCAGGCCCATGAGAGCCTCCATACAATCTCGCCCCCGGCCTCCGCCATGGCGGCGCCGCCCCGGGGCCCGCACCAGTGCGCGACCTGCCAGGCGGAGTTCGGACAGCTGGCCAGCCTGCAGGAGCACGAGAAGCTGCACCCCAAGCCCCGGCCGCACGTCTGCCACAGCTGCGGCAAAGGCTTCCTCAACAAAGCCGGGCTGCGCAAACACCAGCGCATCCACTCCGCCAACAAGCCCCACAGCTGCCCCCAGTGTGGGAAGGCCTTCCTGTTCGCCGCCTATCTCCGCAAGCACGTACGCACGCACCGCGACCAGGCTCCCAATCCCTCCCTGTCGGAGGAACACATTGCGCACACAGAACCGCTCCCCTCTCCACCGCCCCCCATTGAGGTCTCGCCAACCTCTGCTGAACCCAGCGCCATTACCCTGGCTGTTCCCGTGACTGTTCCCGTGTCCGCCTTTCAGACCATCCCTGTGTATATTGACAAAGAGGAGGAACTGTGAAAAATAATGGTTTGTTTGTGACTTTACAAAACCTTAGAGCCAAAGGCTTGACTATTTATACACGTTTGGTCAGTGTTACAAGAAAGAAAGAGCTTCTTAATTGCCCATAGCCATTGTTTAGGCTTTGTTTTGATGAGGTGATATGATGTGATTTAAACTGTATTATTTATTGTTTATGATATTGTTTATCATGTTTTATACTACAGGAAATCGGGCATCTGTCATTTTATGACACTCCAGAAACTTTTTTGATGCCAAGTAGGCGCAACTTCATAGCATTTTCACTGTTTTGATCTGTCATTTTATAAAATGGTTTCAAACTCATGTTATTATTTCTTCATACTAATGTATTGATGTCATACTGTACATGTTGATCAACATGTAAACTAATCATTCATGCTTTGATGACATGTCATTTTAGTCTAAAAACATATTACACTCTTTGAATTGAAAAACATTTGCACATGAGTTTTTTTCTTTTCTGTGGACTATTCTGGTCACTTCTGGTATGTATGCTTACATCTTATTGGTATTTGAGTAAATTGTTTACCTAAAGACACTGGAGTGCCCTTTTGTGTGATGTGTCCTGAAGAAAGACACTCGTGTACAGTATATAACTGCAATCGTGATGTCATCATGTATGTCATGTCGCCATAGCATGTCGTTATGGAAACCGTACAAGCACCACAATCTCCTCCTGAAAGTATATTGTTTTAGTCTCAGATATTAGATATTTGAAAATGTACGGCTTTAGTCTTTTATATGTGCTGTGTACAATGTGAGAATTTGACAGTTGAGCGGGTGCTAAGGCTACTGGGGAAATGAGAAGTACTTAAGTTGAGTCAACAGTTTGAAAAGTGAGAAATGGTTAAAGCTGACATTGATGACCAAGTCATTTTACACGACCAAGACCGCTTTCAAAGAGAAGTCAGAGAACCAAGGCTGTGGACACGGTATTAACGGTAAGCTTTGTCATGTTCAGAACCCTCACCTGACAGAAACTATAGTACAGCCATCAGCACATTTGGAATATTTTGTCTATGCTGAATGAATGTTACTTATTGTTTCAATATTAGAAATTCAACTTAATTCTGCTTTCTAAGTCTTGAATGTCATGAACGATATATTTGTGGTGTTTTGCATGCTCCTGTCCTGTACCAACTCCCCTCTCCTCTATTACTAACCGACCAGTGAGAAAGCTGTGCTAACAATGGCTGCCATAGTGACGGGCCTCATCCCTATCCTCCGCACTGCAGCGGACAGTACCGCCTCCTACAAGTGTCGCTCTCTGTGGTTCGGTTTCTTGTGCGTGCGTCTGGTGGTTCTTTTCATGGCCCAGTTGCCCTGGACCAAGCTGGACTCAGACTTCAGCTGCAACTCTACCAGGGACATTTGCGTCCGGGCCTGCTACAACAAACACTTTGACAAGCCTGCGGTGGTGGCCTGGAACTTCTTGTTCGTCCTCCTCCTCCTGTCAGTGCTCCTCATGGAGCTGTTCACCTCCCACCTCCACTCGCTGGCCCTGAAGAGAAGGTCCAGCCGGGCCAAGACCAGAGAGGAGCCGGAAGCTGCGGCTGACCCTGAGACAGTGATGATAATTGACTTCCACAAAGACACTAACACTTTGGGGTTCTACCTGCTCAGCGTAGGCATGCGTATCGTGGTGGAGATGTGCTTTGTCTATGTGCTTCTCTACTGGAACCTTCCTAAACTAGACAAGGGGCCGTTCAGGTGTCAGACTGAAATGTGCCCGGAGCTGCACCTCTGCTTGGTGAGGGCGGCCCCAGAGAAGAGCATGTCTATCTACGCGCTAGCCTCCATCTCCAGCCTGGTCATCGTTGCCTCCATTCTGTTCTGCTTGTACTCCATTGTACATTATCTTTGCAAATTCTGAATGCAATAGTGGACCCTACACTCTTTCATTTATATCCAGTTATATACAGTATGTTGTCTTGAGGACAGTTAGTACAGTTTTGTGTAGACTAATGGGTCAAAGGCAAATTATAGTATAAATTACAGTAAAAGCAAATTCCTTGTATGTTGTAAACTACCTGGCAATAAACAGATTCATATTTTGATGCTAGATTTTATAAAATAGAGCTGCACTGTCTGTATCAATACATTATAAATACAAATAACTTTATTACAAAATGTACTGTACATCAATTCTTTGAATACCCATGACAACTCAAACTTAGTGAGTATAAAAATGTGAATGTTTACAGACCCCTTCCATATATAGGTGTTTCTGAGTCATGTATTTCTTGTGTGCTGTGGTCAGGGTGAAAAAGCATGCTCAGCTAGAAGGATGGTGTCAGATACACACGCCTTTCCAATGTGCCAACTGAGAAATGGAAAATTCACAGTTGTTTTCCTAAGAGCTACAGTTTATATTTTCATTAGTCAGTCATTTAGACTAATCAACAACTCAATTGTGTGTAGACCCCCCCCCCCCAACACACACACACAATTCAGTGCATCTTGACTAGTGTCCAAAGATATCAGGTATGGCCCGCAATCAGGGTTTGTACTTTTCCTTCAGTGACTTTGACATCCTGTTGCTATTCTTCATGCTGTAAAGCAGCGCTGCACCCGTGTCTGTTAAAGACTGATGGAGGGAACATATGGACAAACTTTTAGAAGGACAGACTGATAAGAGTAGAAGAAGAAAGGGGGCTTAGTTGGATAAGTTTCAATTTAAGAAAATGGACAGTAGACCTACACATGAATAACATTTTTCTAATTAAGTCTTGAAAGTAAAGAAATTCTGTACATTTCTCCAATGATCAGTTCATTAAATATAAATATAACATGTACAAATACATTTTGTATTAAATACATGTGGGAATGATTACGTTTACCTGGGAGTCAGAAAGTACTGATTGTCTCTGAAAGGAAAAACAATTAGTAAAATTAGTGCACTACATATTTATTTATGTGTAATATCAATTTTAATCTACTATAACATTCACCTACCCTTGTGTAGTTGTGTATGCTGTTGTGTATTGGGTCCATGGTTTTCATCCATTCATTGTAAATATGCTTGTCCTCCGTGCTGTGATTATGTTCACTGCAAAGACAACCGTAGTAATGCATACTGTACACATTTTAACTACAGTCTAAGTCTATAAGACTAATGTTCCCCCCCCCCCTAACCCTTACCATTTTATTCTCTTAGAACTACAGCATTTACTAATTGGCACTCTAGAGCAGCACACAGACACACACACCCTTGAGCTCACTGATCCGGCCCTTGCTGTCGATCTTGCTTACTCGTTAGTGTACATCTCACACACACTCTGGCCGTGCTGTCTGTCAGCATTCTCACCCAACCACTCACTCAGTCACTCACTCACAGGGCTCTCTCTATCACTCACTCACTCACTCACTCACTCACTCACTCACTCACTCACTCACTCACTCACTCACTCACTCACTCACTCACTCACTCACTCACAGGGCTCTCTCTATCAGTTCCCTCTGCGTCTCTCCCTCTCTCTGGGCGTCCAGGAAGCGGCCTCTGACAGCCAGGGCGGCGCTGGCCTGGGAGGAGTTGAGCTGAATGATGGCCAGGGATAGGGAGGAGAGGACCGCCACACTGACAGGAGCGAGGAGAGGAGAAGAGGATTGTTTTGTAGGTTAAGACATGCAGATACTCGGCAAGGACCAACTACTGAAACCAAAGCAATATTTTATTCACTTAAACCAAGGCTAGTGGTCTGATCTGTCTTGTAGATGAACTGTAACCATACCAGCTCCCAGATTGTACACAGTTCACATACAGGTATCTGTGTGTGTGTGTGTGTGTGTGTGTGTGTGTGTGTGTGTTTGTGTGTTCTGGCCGTGTCCTGTTGTACCACCTGTCATCGGTCACATCTCTGTCAGCGGTCAGAACCCTCAGCACACGTCCCCCGTCCCTCCGTCTGTATCTGAGCTGCAGCTGGATGGACACACGGACGCCTGAGGTCAGGACTATCGAGGCCGAGGGGGGGGGGGGGGGGGTAGTTGAGACCGAGAGAGGGAAGGGGGGAGAGAAAAAAAAACATTGAAATTGAATTGAATTGAAAGAGTGATACAGAGAGAGAGAGAGAGAGAGAGAGAGAGGGAAAGAGAGAGATAGTTATAGCCTAGTTCATAATCTGTTTATCTGGTCCCGCATTCTCTAATTACATTGAATGGTGTGTTATTGTTTGCTCACTATCTGGCTCGTGTTCCTTGACTCCAAACTGGAAAGTGATTTCTGTGTCGGAGGCCACGTTCCCTACTTCTCTCGTCCCACGGTGCCCTGCTTGTCTCTCGCCTCTCACACACCTGACAGAGAATCACAATTACATCTGGGAGACTGGGCTGGATCCGCAAATAACAGCACTGCAGAAATAAAGGCATTCTTGCAGGGCAGCAAAACCCCGCACAGCACTCATTTCCCAGAGCTGCTGCTGTGATATACTGCTCCAGCATAGCCTGTTCCTCATCAACTCCACACACTAGGATACATTCTTTTTTTCCGATGTAACAAACACCCATATACAGTATGTTCGAATACACTTGAATATCCAACAGAGCATATGGTATCCGTTATACGGTTCTTACAGTGCCTTGGGCAGCAGCAGAGTGACGCTACAGTGCGTAGCTATGGTCCTGTTCTCAATTATCTCCTCAAATTCAGAGTGCAATTTATGAGGGCTTGCTATCACCACCTCAGGGAAAACAGAAACAAACAGCACATGAAATGACAACAGTTACTATGTCAACACAACATTCTGCAATAATACAGTTTAAATCGAGATCAGGTCCCACGCACTTTGCCTCCAGTGCGATCTGCTAGTCTGCCCAGCTCATCAAGCCGGCAGTCTGTCCCCTCGATGGACAACACTGACATGGTCACCCTAAGAAAGAAAAAAGACCTCATGACTATTCATGAGTTATTCACTCCACTGACTATTCATGAGTTATTCACTCCACTGACTATTATCACTTTTCTATGACTGACAGTGAAATAAAGTTGCTGAAGCCTATAGATGGAGCTTTACAGACCCCTGGCTGGCAGCGTACTCCCCCAGGTCTTGGTAGAAGATGGTGGATGAGAGCAGAGTACGAGCATTAATGTCCTCCACCTCCAGATTCCCCAGCTCTGTATTGGCTTTCCCGTCGGTGCACATTATCACCTGGGAGACGCACACAAAGACTGTTCCATGGCAATAATCAGAATCAGATACGTTTTCAGGCTGTCTGAGGGTTTAGGGTTGTAGACTTACCTTTGACCCCGGTTGTCGGGAAGCCATCATGATGGCTAGAAGAGAAGCCGGACCCAGAGCTGTGGCGCCACTCTCTTCTAGTCTGCCAAAAGAAACCAGGCCAACGGTCGGGGTGTTATGGGATATTTACAGTACAAACAGCATATCAGCCTCAGGACACATCGTGTGAAACAAAAACAAAATCCTAATAGTCAGCCGTGCTTTTGTGTGGCCTTTTGTGCTCTAGGATACCGATACAAAATCTCTGAGACAATTGTCCCTGCTCCGTTCTTTGACCGTCCTCACCCCAGAAGCTCTCTCTGCAGGCAGGCCCTGGTCCTGGAGAGAGGGGGCGGGCTAGGGAAGCCGAACGCCACCTCCCTCAGGTACTCACTGTCCACCAACTCTGCGCCCATAAGGAAACGTGAGGTGAACTCTTCATATCCATGCAGAGTCACCTGGCAATCCAAAGAACACCATGATCTTCTCTAATCATCTAACCACCTGTTGTATGTATACCGTATGTCTCTCAACATCAGTAAATGGTCTGCTCTACCATCCATCTTCGCTATCACCCAATTTATCTATACAGTAAGTCTGGGAACATTTTGATCAGATATGAAATTAATTAAATCTGAGAAAAACATGGACAGAAGAGGACACAAAAGAGTGAAAATACTAGGTGATACCTGATTGTTGAATGTGATGAGACCCACTCGTGTGCTTGGTTGGCTCTTACTCAGCTTCTCAACACACTGAAGCACTGCCTCCTTAACAAACTGGTTCAAGAGAGATCATTTTCAGTTGTAGCAAAGGACAATATTTTGAATCTGCACCAAGTGGGCTCTTTAAGTCAAAATGCTAATGTCACTTAAGCCCCTTCTCAAAGCACATCAAAGACAACTCACCTGAAGACGTGATTTGTAGATTGTCTGCTGTCCATCAAACACCTTAGAAGTCAAAAGGAGAGTTTACTCAAAAACCTCGAATGATAATTGCAAGAATGTGAAAAAAAGAAAATGGACAAAACATATTTTTATATTGTCATGAAAACTCCACATACAGAAGGAAAAAAGGAGTATGATAACGAGCATGTACCTGGGAGGTTATACTCATGGACCCGGAGATGTCGACACAGAAGAGGAGCAGCACGTCGGCAGGTGGACTGGCGGGGTCGTCAGGGGACAGGAGGAACAGGCTGTCCTGACAGCCCATCTGAGGACAGCGTGGTTGAGGGGACGCGGAGCCGGAGGTCGTGGGCTCCCATGACTGACAGAAGTAACACAAGTTCACCTGTAGAAACAAAGAAGACGGATGAGGTCCTTACCAAGGTACTATAATGGCATAGATTATTTATTATTCATGGCATCGTTACCGTATTTACAGCAAAAGGCAGTGTTACGTACATGCCATTTCTCTAGGTGCAATAGTCTCTAGGTGCAAGATTTCGATGTAGACTAATCATGAAAAAAACAAAAAAACATCCACATAGTTTTGAGAAATGTGTGGAATAAAAGTATGACTTCCCCCCCAAAATGTATTGATTATGAATTCATCTTCAGGACCTTTTGTTTATTTCTGTCTGAGATGTCTGATGTCTGAGGTTTGAGCCAATAGTATTACTACGGTGATACCACACGGTAAGCGATCAGGGGTCCTAATACTATTAGCTCACAAGCCTTGTTAGAGTTGTTATAAAAAAAAAAAATATATATAATATATTTGTCAACTTTTAAATCTTGACTACTACACCTTTAAAAGATTGCGACGTTGTTGAGAGGAGTGATATGAGATCTCGGAGAGAAACAGAGATAAGCCTATAGATTTACTTCATTTTGCTGAGTTGTTGAGTAAAACATTTACCATATATTTAGTAATAGAAGGTTCATGGAGTGTCTCCGGGTTGCTGATTGTACAAGAATGTGGTAATTGACAATAGTGATGATGACAATGGAGGGTGGCTTTGCCCCGTAGAGAGAATAAGGAGGAAGCATGTGAGAGTAGAGAGGATAAGGAGGAAGCATGTGAGAGTAGAGAGGATAAGGAGGAAGCATGTGAGAGTAGAGAGGATAAGGAGGAAGCATGTGAGAGTAGAGAGGATCAGGAGGAAGCATGTGAGAGTAGAGAGGATAAGGAGGAAGCATGTGAGAGTAGAGAGGATAAGGAGGAAGCATGTGAGAGTAGAGAGGATAAGGAGGAAGCATGTGAGAGTAGAGAGGATAAGGAGGAAGCATGTGAGAGTAGAGAGGATAAGGAGGAAGCATGTGAGAGTAGAGAGGATAAGGAGGAAGCATGTGAGAGTAGAGAGGATAAGGAGGAAGCATGTGAGAGTAGAGAGGATAAGGAGGAAGCATGTGAGAGTAGAGAGGATAAGGAGGAAGCATGTGAGAGTAGAGAGGATAAGGAGGAAGCATGTGAGACTAGAGAGGATAAGGAGGAAGCATGTGAGAGTAGAGAGGATAGGGAGGAAGCATGTGAGAGTAGAGAGGATAAGGAGGAAGCATGTGAGAGTAGAGAGGATAAGGAGGAAGCATGTGAGAGTAGAGAGGATAAGGAGGAAGCATGTGAGAGTCGACTCTTTCCTTGTGAAATCATTGGAAGAACAGCAAACAGATAATTGCCAGACAGCACTAATGGACCTTTTATAATAATATAAAGTGAATGAAACGTAGCTGAACAGAGCGACGGAACGGAGAAGGCCGGCAGACAATGGCACCCGGACTCTGAGGTGGTGATAGGAGAGAGGTACATATCCTAGACAGCAACACATATGGATAATAAGTAGCATGCAACTCTCTTGAGCCCAGTGAACCATAACAGTAGTGTGAGATGTCAAATTACCACATTGTCATAACAGGAGTCCAGGACAGAACCACATTGGGAACAGGAGGTGGGTTCTCCCTGGATAGTGAGCACTGTCATTGGACACATACAACACAGAAAGACAAATCAAGTCAAACATATATACTGTATATATAATACACATACATAATGCATTTACATAGCACCATAGCACAAGATTCAACTGCTTCCTACACATCAAACTAAATCAAGATTTGTCCACCAACCTTTTTCCTCTGAAAGCAATCTCTCCAAACTGACAAGGATCACATTTGGGTTCCCTGGCAATGGCTGTTTATCTGCAGATCCAGGTGTCAATAAAAACACCATCGTCCCATGTTAGTTGACCAACAGCAGCATTTGACAACAGCAGTGCAATCACAGTAAGCAAATATATTGAGTCAATAAACTGAGAGTATGAAGTGATTGAGTCCACAATCAGAGCAGGAAGGAATGTGAACCTTTGGCCATGGAAGGTAGGTCTAGTGGAGGAGTCTGGGGGGATTTCCTGGAGGGGGAGGAGGAAGTAGGTAACACATCCAGATATTCTGGGATTGACTTCATGAACGAGGGTCTTGGCGGGAGGCTTGGAGGTGACGGTGGAACTGGAAACAGAACAAAATATCACCACCACTGCCAAAACCACTCATCTTCATTTCAACCACATATTTTAAAATATGAATGACAGGATTGATGAGCTGTATTTAGACCATCATCACCTGATTTCTGTGTTGATTGATTGTGACCAGACGCAGGCGATGACCTAAAGTTTCTGCCCTCAGGGAGGTTGTAGGAATAGTTCGGATCACTTGGAAGAACCCCAAGGTATGGCTCCTCCTTGGGAAGGTCATAGGTCAATCCATTGAGGGAGAAAGTGGATGGAGTGGTGACTGGCTGGATGTAAGAAGGTTGTGATTGGGTGTTTGCCAGTGAAGGCCTCATAGTTGGTGGCAGTAGAGCTGTGGGATCAGAGGTTGACACAAAGTTAGCCTGATGATGAGATCACAAACGCCGACTCTAGTTCAAGGGTTGAGAGTTAGAGTTAGAAATGTATTAAAGTCACTTCACAATAATACATACAGTTGGTAATATAAACATACTGAATTAGGAATAACATTATGGACTGTTGAGTTTCACAAGATAAATACAGTGTGTCAGTGAGCCATGAAACTAAAGCTCCAAAGTACTGCATGTCTTTTGTGAAGGTATTTAACGCCTGTCATAACCATGACATAACATATTGTACCTATCCTCCGAGTTGGTGAGGAGAGATGTGGGCAGGGTGTGCCAGGAACACCCAACCCTCCTTGGAGATGAAAGGCAGCATTCTCATAAAATGGAGATTTGTGGTTTGGAGGTGTCCTCACTTCCTCCACCTTTGTGAAGAGCTCAACTGTCCTCTGCCCTGAAGAGGTGGATTGTGGGCTTCTGAGTTCTGTTGGAGGAGGAGGGGGTGGGGTGCGGGGGCGTACTCTTTTGAGTGGCGGGAGGAGAGCTGAGAGAGTATTAAGGGGAACAGAGCACAGTTTATACAGTATGAAATCAGCTTTCATAGATTAAGTAAAATGTGTTTATTACTGCACTGACAGACAGAGAGTTTACACCAACTGTGTTCTGCACTGTGGTCCAACTGTGACTCAAGACGCAGATGGCTTGAAGATACAGTAACATAACTTAGAACTACAGTGATGAACTAGAAGCACACAACATGTTTGGGGAAAATTGAATATTTATAATAACTGAATATCTGAGCCTAAAGTCTGCTCTAAAATAGCAGGATTATTAGAGGGATTTTTTTTTTTTTTTACTGAAGTGAGATTAATAATACATGGTAATACAGTTGGAATGTATGTTTTAAACAGCACCTGTCTGTTTAAAACACAAGGACCCTGTTCAGTCAAATGGAAATGATACCTGAACGTTTGATGGCATTTGCATTTGGTCTTTGGCCGTCCTTTTTATTGCTGGAGGGTGGGGCATAGATAAACCCACAAGCAAATTCCATTGATGGCTCTGCTTGCCTGTGAATGTGTGGGACAAGACTCATGTGACAATGTCTTCCTGTGGCCCACTCTTCCATGTCCCATTAGGTCACTGACAGTGAGTGTAAGCATTTTAAAATTGTAACAGGTAAAGATATATAAACACACATACACATACGCGCACGCACGCACACACACACACACACACACACACACACACACACACACACACACACACACACACACACACACACACACGATAGATGATGATATAAGATTATATACTATTCATATATATATATTCATAACAGTACTGTCCCTTTCCATACAGTAGTAACCTAGTGTTCAGGTCAAACTGCACAACATAGATTTCTGCAGCAGATAATTCTATTGTTCAGAGCTTGGTTGTGAATGAGAAATCATATAGCCTACAGTAGGCCTATAGTCATACATGGAGAGGTTACATGACTGTAGATTAATTAAATCAGAAGTTCCTCTCAACAGCTGTACTTACCAACTGCAAAAGCTTGAGAATGCTGCCAGTACAACCATAGAAGTTACACCCTGCCTGAGTTACTTGGAAGTGTGTGTTTATGTGAATGTGACGTCATTCGTCCTTTGTACCATGGTTAATTATCTCAAACATCCTGCTCAACGGGTTGCTCCATGAGAGCGTGCAAATAGTGTAACATGTAAATTATAAATTGTGCTTTTACATTGACAGTTGACAGTTGGCCAGCTATGGCTACCCCGCCCGCTAGCTGTGTATGGACACAGAAAACAAACCAAAAATCGAAAATTAATGTAATCCTCGCCACTATCACATACCGCATGTAAAGCCCTTTAAACGGTCAACAGTAATGGACAGTTCTAACAAAGTCAGAATCCAAAGAGTTCAATAGCATGGCAGTGGCATACTGTAGTTTGATAACTATCTGTCTACCATTTGATGTAGACATTTATTGACAGGAATGACAAAATCATAAATATTCTTCTTCAGGAGTTAGGAGTTTTATTTTGCAATCCAAATACTTCCATGTGTCATTTAGATATTTAAAATGTGTAAACATACAACTTTTGACTGTAAAACCAACACACAAATCATTGTAAACCTGTGCTTTCATCTGGTCAAAGGTTCCTACTATTAAGTAGCATACTTAGCTAATGAAAAAATAACTTTAAGGAAGTGACAGAGGCAGACAAACTCATTCTCTCTTGAACACACACACGCACGCACGCACACACACACACACACACACACACACACACACACACACACACACACACACACACACACACACACACACACACACACACACACACACACACACACACAGGAGTGTGTTTCTGCACAAGAAAAGCAAACAGTGCATATTAGCCATTCATGGGTTAATTCATATTGCACAACAATTTAAACCATGTAGGTTAGACTGTTAAATAATTAAAGAAACTTAAATTATTTTTTTTTGATTTTGGTTATCTTGTACATTTCACCAGAACCATTAACACAGCATTTGGGGATGTTAACATTACATGTTAAACGTTACTTTGTACGATTTAAAATATTTAATTTATTCGAGCACCAAACACGAATGCTCCCACCAAGACACACATTACGTGAAATACTTTGTTGACATAATACTTGAAATTGCTGGGCGTGACATAATCACATCATGGTACAAGCTCAACGTAATTGGCTGGGTAGAAGCCCTCCTTCCCTCCATCCATCACTCCCCTACACCAGCCCTGATCATCCTCTTCCTCCACCTTCAGGAACACCTCACCTGGGACACAGGTGGAGAAACAACAGTCAGGAGGGTCAACATAACTAGCTCTGCTGGAAACCCTCTCAATCTCCATGATAGCTTAGCCAAAGAGTGTTAGCTCTTGTTTTCCTCTGACTTAAAGGTATACTAAGTAAGATTTTCTTTACTTTCTTTTCTCCGTCTGGCTGTATTTTGTTGTTCATTCTTCGGGACGTTTCTGGGTGTCAACCTTTGAGCTGTGGGGGTAGAGTTGGAGGTAGGTGCAATCTGACTGAATCAAAGTGAGAAGCTATGATAATTGGGGAGGCAGAACCTAAAATACCCAAATATTGCCTGGCAAAACGCCAAACTGAAGTTTGTTCAAAAACGAGAGTGAATCTGGGGTTGGCATTCACCCACTGGCGAACACTGAAGCAGAGGAGGGGGATGAAGAGTGACATGGAGTTGGCTTGTTTTCTGTTAGGTAAGTCGCTCTTACTAGCTAAATGCAGGGGCTTAGCTTTTGTTAGCTAGCTGGCTAACACCGATAGCTAACCAGCCAGTTAGCTAGTGTGTTCACCCGATAAGAGCGCTAGAAAGTGTCTACCTTCCAGTGTATTTCCCTCAAGCTAGCGGATGATATGAAGTGTTTTACTCCTGATAGAAAGATGTTTCCCTCGATAGACCTGCTGAGGATGGGAGGGGAAGAACTCTATTTCGGTGGTGTTTACCCATTAGTTCTTGTCAGCTTGCTAGCTAGCCAACTGCCTCGTACTGTATTTGTAGGTACTCTCGATAGTGTTTCCTAAGTCAAACAAGTCAAAATGCTGCCCGTATGGAGTGAACTTTATTGTAGTGTACTTTGAATGACTTTGAATGGCTTTTCCTGGTGAAGATCCTTCTAATTACTAGTGCGTGCTGGCTTTGTGCTACGGGAAAAAGCCTACTGTATGTGTGTTTGTGGATCAATTGCTTTCTTTGGTGTTATATGTGTGTGGGATGTGGTTCATTTCTTGCTGATTTGCAGATGTTATGCTGCAGATGTGAAAATCTGTCTGACTTGGCAACCGCGGTCAGGGGTAGGAGCAGGGAGGAGAGGAGAAGTTTGAATGTTGTGTTTACAAAACACAACTGACAAATCCTACTAATTATACCTTTAATTCCTGTGGTTAAATTAGTATTATGTTACTGTATATTAAATATTGCATGCTGTTATGCTATAGGATATGCTGTATCATATATGTTCTAACATAAGATAAGATGCACTTTAATAAGGGGGGGATTTGGGGTGTTTCAGCAGTGAGAATGTACAGCATAACATACTGTAATGTGCATGACATAACATGATTAGATTAGCATTATATGATGTATGATATGATGAATATGTAATATGGTATATTGCATAATATGTCTCTGACAATGAGTGTTATGGAGAAGACACTGTACATTGCACATATCTGGGTAGCAGAAATCAGCATGGCATCATCACCTGCTTTGAAGGACAGCTCGTCATTCTCCTCTCCCTCGTAGTTGTAGACAGCTCGCACCTTCACTCCTCCAATCATCACACTGGGACAGGGACCACATGACAGAATGAGGAACGGAAGAGACAGTGTAAAACTCACCTTGTATGGATGGTGGTGTTCATTTACAAAGGCTATATGAAATGAAACAACAGCTTGTCAAAATGGCTGGCATTTAAGTCGTCGAGAGGTAATTAAAGAGAACGAACACATGGAAAGTAAAAACGTACACACAGATGCACACTCATACAAGCTAAAAACATAAAAACCTACGGCCTCTCCTGTTGACGGCTCTTGTCTCGTTTCTTTCTCTTCTGCTTTTTCACAGGTGGGACCCATTCCTGATGATACAGAGACCACTTTACACACATGCACACCACAACATCTATGCAGGAATGCCTGCTTTTGTTTTGTGGCCTCAAAATTATGTACTCCAATGAACCTCTCAGCAAAAATGTTTGATAATTGACAAAGGTGGCATCTTTCTATTGAGGAGCTCCTTGTAGATGGTCTGTAGATGCTCAACTAACTATCACTATATCAACTATCTCAATACTTTGAAGAAAAAGGTCCTATGAGGTCCACGCCAATCATTTTGTTTGGTTGTAAGGCAGGTCTGTCGGCTTCCTGCTGGCTTCTTGTTGTGAGATTTCATTAACAGCCATGAGTCACACTGGCGCATGAACTCAAATCAGACCCCATACCTGGCCAATCAGCCACAGCTTGGATTCTCCGGTATTTTTTGAACACACCTAGAAGACCACTCAGGAGACACTCATACGTTTCTGGGGACAAATAACAAAGCATCTCTCTGAAACACTTCAAGACCAACTACTCTCCAGAATGTATGCTCTTGAATGATGAATTCAGAATTTAAAAAATTTAACCATACACAAAGACAGCTTTGGCTATCATTATGCTCTGCTGCTAAAAAGATGTTGTTGGTTTTGTGGCGACCACCGGACTGAAGTCCTGTACTGGGTCTGGAGTAGCAAGAACGTGTGGTCGCTCAACGGTGATGGGGAGACAGAGGCTGGATGTGAGTGTGCTGGGGAACACTATATCAGACCTCGTCAGGCTCAACCGGAACACTACTGAACTAGGGGTAAGTTAGTGAAACTGGGGGTGTGATAGAGAGGAGGGACAATATTATGAAGGGGTTTGAATATCCAGGGCCTCAAAAGTTATAGAGGGTGAATAAGGATAGAGGGTGAATAAGGATTATGATCCGTGGTCTGGCACAGAGGGAGCTTGGTTGAGGTATGTGGCAAGGACAGAACAAAGCAGAAGAACAAGGGAAAACCCAGAAAGAATGAGACAGAACCCAATCAAACAGTGTTTGCATATCAGTGTAGAATTAGGCTATACGTAAAATACTACGTTCAAATAATCAACACATGAAATCTTCCAAGTCAGCAATATGTGACATAGATCACAGCAGCATGTGAAAGGTCTCTGAAAGATGTCAGGTACACAGTTACTGTTGATACACATCAAAATCATCAACACATCATTCCAGTCAAATTCATAAGCATGAAATAGATTCAAGTCAAATTCATCAGTGCAAATAAATAGAAATAGATAGAAATAGAAATAGAAAGTCAAATTCATGTAAAAGTCCCTGTTCGGTGTCACCCCAATCCTGGGCAGAATGAATGAAGCAAAAGAATACAAGGACCTGCCAGCCTACAAATGATAACAATTGTTTTATATGTCATGATATGACATGACAAAGCCTCTTTATATAGCCTATTAAATTGTCAACAGAGATCGACCTCTTCAGTCCACCACTTCAGTTCACATCTACGTACTAATACAGTAGCCTACACATAAAAGACAAAATGCTTTGACAATAGAATAACCTCCATCTCGATATCACAATCATGAAACTCATGAAAGAGAGACAGTGGAAAAAGGAGCCCTAACCTCTGAAACCCAGAGAACCGCTGGCGAACTGGTCCTCCAGAACCACTGCTCATCCCAAACCTCTCAGTAAGTCACTCCAAACAGCCAACTAAAAATAACATCTAGTGAGCTGTCCACAAGAAAACATGTCCTTCGCTCCCACACACAAAACAGATCAATACGACCGTCCCAGTTCCTACAGCGAGGTGTTATCCAGCCACAGCAAGTACAGTATGACAAAGAAGAGAAGAAAAACCAAGCCGAACCGTGTCGTAGACTTGTGAGGGTGCCGTAATCCAACCAAGGTGTGAAGAGCCCTACGGTACATCTTGACTTGTGCCGTACGTTTTATCTCCGCTCTCTCTCTCTCTCTCTCTCTACACCGGAGCAATATCTCCTTCCCTTGTGTTGTCCTTAGTGTCAAAAATGACACTTTAAATTGTGGCTGACAGCAATCATAGTGTGAGCACGCACGTCGTATGGTCTGATCGGGTCTGACGCGGACGGAAACTTTGGGTCGTGCAGTACGAGGGGTTCACCGACGTTCCGATTTTAAAAATTGTGCAGTATATCCCTGGCTTAAGACTGACCTTAACTAGTTATATATAGTATATATCAACAGCTTCATGTACTTTGTTGATATCATATACACTGTAGCAACTACAACTGTAGTCGTTGAGCATCTTTAGACCATGGATAGGGCCTCTCAAAATAAAGTGTGACTATGGTGAGGTGAAAGGTCATTTGGAACAGTGCGGTACCTCGATCCTCGGCCAGTCGGTGGGCATTCCTGGACCGTTGTTGTTCTTCCACCACCTGAGGTCATCCTGCTCACTGATGGACATGAGGGTGTGGTGCAGCTCACTGTACACAGCCTTCACACTGATGAAGAACAGACAGGACAGCACGTTAGACTGTACAGCCTTGTACCTACTGTACAGCCTTTGTACAGGACAGGACAGGACAGGACAGGACAGGACAGGACAGGACAGGACAGGACAGGACGGGCGTGCTCCAGAGAGCAGGTTTAGTGAAAACTCTGAGTTCGCCAACCCTGACATTCAATTCAATCTCAGGGTTAGCAAACTCAAGGTTTTCACTAAACCCGCTTTCTGGAACACCCCCCCCAGGAGAGCAGCATGGAATGTTATATGACACATCAGTCTAACATGACACATGTCATGTGAAATATGTCACACATCATGCATACACACACACACACACACACACACACACACACACATACACACACACACACACACACACACACACACACACAGCCACTCAACACCCACATATGTAAACAGATAGATGAGACAGGGTGTGGGAGGCAGTGAGGAAGAGAGGGATAGAAAGATTGAAAAATAATGTGTATGAGAAAAAGGGATTGAGAGAGAAAGAGACCAAACTATATTTATTGTTAATAGACAATAAATATTAGAATTGATGATTGATGTTCTAATTTAGACCTTTTAATTATCGGAACTGTACATACTGTAACATTCTATTGATTTTGTATCTTTTTCTCTTTAATTTCCCACCATATGCTTTGGTGACATAAGTAGGCTATGTTTTTGCCATGCCAATAGAGCCATTTGAATTTAAATTTGATAGGGACAGAGAGAGAGAGAGAGAGAGAGAGAGAGAGAGAGAGAGAGAGAGAGAGAGGATAAAACAGTTTTCCTCCGTCCCCACCTCTCGTTGTTGGTGATGTCCAGGTGTCTGTGTATGGAGAGGAAGGCTTGTTTCAGGAAGCTGATCCTCTTTCTCTCCTCCTCCTGCGATTGGTCAAAAATGGCCTCCATCTCCTCCATGTAGCGGGGAGTGTGGGACGTGACTTCCTCCAACATCTTCTCATAGCGCTCGCGGACCTGTCCAAAGCCCATAAAGAACGGGTTTACAATCTAAACGCATCTCACCATGCTCACGTCTCTTCAAACCTCTTGCTCTTAAAGTTATGGTGTGTTTGTTTTGACATATAAGTCTGCGCGTTGGGAGCAGACAAAGCACCGATATATGCTCACATGATTTACCGTGACATAAACAGTGAACCAAGTACCATAAATAACTTTACGATCCTTCCATAAATATTTTTTCCATTGAAAAAATAGCTACCAGAGGGCTCTAAGGGACTCTACATAGGATTTTCAGTGAGGTTAAGTGTCTAGCACCTGATCTATTACAGTATCTGGTATGAGTCAGGCGATGGGTGTAGCTTTATAGACCAACATAATATCGCACAGGTCTTGTTAAATATATGCACTGGCTGGCTAGACACTGGTGCACAGAAATAGCCGTGAATGTGTTTTAATAAGGAATTGTGTAACCCTGTACACTGGCTCCGAGTAGCAGCTCACATCCAGTTTAAAACGCGGTACTGCATGAGCCTACAGGGCAATGAAAGGAACAGCAACTTCCTACCTCCAGGCCATGGTCAAGCCCTACACCCCCACGACAACTACACTACGCTGCCTCGGGGCGATTGGTTGCCCTGTCACTCCGAGGCCCCTGCGGTCAATTGCCATGGTCACAACTCTTTTATGTTCTGTTCAGAGGTGGAATGAACTGCCCACTGACATCAGGACAGCAGTCGCTACCCATTTTTCACAGCAGGCTCAAAACACATCTCTTCAAGAAGTAGAACCAGGATCCTCCCTCACCTAATGTATTTTTTGTTGGCTACTCTTGCACTTTGCCGTTAGCACTAGATTATGTTCTTAATCACTTGTGTAGAAAAGAGATACACTTGTGAGTTCTGGTGAGTAGTAGTGCACTGACTTCCTATGTTAAATGCAATTATTGTAAGTCACTTTGGATAAAAGTGTCTGCTAAATGACTGTAATGTAATGTAAATGTAACTACAGTATATACTATACTATATACTAAGTTTCATTTTCCACTCTCCATACTGTATATCCAAAGTATGTTTTGTCAGTAGTCAACAACTGTTTATGAGTTTGTGGGTGGCCTCCATCTCTTCTCACTTTCTCCTTGTCCTGAGTGGCTTGTTCCCTGGCCTCCTCCATCTTCCTCTGCTTCTCCTCCATCTTCCTCTGCTTCTCCTCCACCTTCTTCTGCTTCTCAGGACTCGGTTCAGTGTTGTCGGTGTTCTCAGGGTTCTCCTTGGCTTGTCTCTCTCTGTCCTTGGCTGTCTGCTCTTTCTGACAGGCCTTGTGGTACGCTACGCGGGCCTTCTCCAGCTAGCGCACAGAGACAGGAGAAGGAGTTATAAACCTGTAGTGATTAACGGTTCGATTTTGTAAAGGGGTTAAAGCCTTTACTAAAGTGTTAACTCTTATCTAAAGAGTGTGACTTGTGCAGTCCTATAATGCTTGGGATGGTAATATCTTATTTATAACACTTCCCAAAGCCAGCAGGCCTGTTCTACATGTGCGTAGAACACTGGCCTTAGCTGGCCTTCAGATAATGTAATATCTCCCTCAGGAGTAATGGAGTCAGAGCTGCAGGGTGTGTCACATTCATCACAGATATTGGGAGGGCAGGGAGATGTGTCATGCCCATTTAAGGCTCGTTCTAATCTCGACTAGCACATGTTTTGCATAACATGCATGCACATGGATGAATACAAACACACACACACGTCCACACGCCCACACACACACACACACATACACACACACACATACAACCAACCACACACACGCACACATGCCCACACATACAACCACCCACTCACACACCTGCACACATGCGCACACACACATACAAGACACACACACACACACACACACACATGCCCACAAATACAACCACCCACACACATGCCCACACATGCCCCCCCCTCCCACACACACACACTCAGAATGAATACACGTCCAAAAGTGTCTTATCAGTGTACATAGATGTTTAGACCTTCTTTATCCTCTTGGCCCAGGGCTTCTGAGCTCGGGAGAACCCTGTCTCGTTGTCGTAGGACTCACGGAACCCACAGAACATCTTCCGGGGGAACGTCTCCTTCTGCCAGGTCTTCACCCGGTCCCCCTCCTCCGTGACCAGCGACTGAGAGATAGAGGAGTGGAGGACGGACAGGCGCTCGGTGGAGGAGAAGAAACTCTGCCACGCCCTCATGAGGGAGCCATAGAGCGGCCCTGGGGTAAGGGGGGAGAGGAGAGATCAGCAAGTTAAACCTTTTATTTTGTTTCTCAGGTGGGCTAGATGTAATCAGAATCAGAATCCAAATTTGTTTTATTACCATTATTATTAACAGTTTTTCAACATACTAGGAATCAGCTTTCGGTCGGGGTGCATAACATGGAGACAACATTGGAAGGGGATTCATGGATAGTTTAGTTTTAGTCTACAGGCCAAGTCAGCTTTCCAAAACTTAAATTGAGCCTCACGCTGATTCACACCAGCTCTGGAATTCCTCTGCCGCTTTCTGAAAAAGCGTTGGGTTTCCATTCATTTGGCGAGGAGCGAATTCATTGTGATGGGGGACGGGGACGGGGGGGGGGGACGGGGGTCTGCGGAGCCAGCAAAAAACGGTGCGAAAAAGTTGAGAACAGAAGGCTTCTTGGTCTTTGGGCCTAGGCTTACGTAACCCTTTTCCCGGGAAACTGAGCCCACATGTTTTTAGCCCATATTGTTGTTTGCAGTCCCCCTCCCCGAGGTGACCTACTGGAGTCCACGATGGTCTTCCACTTGCTGCTCCAGTCGCTGAGCTGCTGGGCGTAGTGCTTCTCCACCTTGGCCCTCTCCAGGAAGCAGGCCATGATGTCGTTACACGCCTGGTACGACTGGTCGGTACGCTGCACCGTCCGCTCATAGTTTCCTGGCTGAGGAGGAAGACGGGGAAGATGAGGAAGCGGAAGAGGCTCTTGGGTGAAGACGAGGAGGAGGAGGAAGCATTCAAGGACGTGGAGGGGGAGGAGGAGGAGGAAGAAGAGGTAGAGGTAGAATAGGACGGGGAAGGAGGAAAGAGAAGAGGAAAAAGAAGATGAAAAGGAGGAAGAGGAGGAACGAGGCAGAGGAGGAGTACAAAGAGGAAGAGGGCCAGGAAGAAGAAGTGGAAGGAGGGAGGGAGTCAACCTGGAAGAGGAGGGTGTAATAAGAAGGTATCACAAGTCTCCTGTCATGGAGGTCAACACAGTGAGACACTCATTAAATAATCATCAGCGTTCAGTAATGAAGAGTTACAGAATGCTTTCAGTGTTCAGTGAAATGTTATCAGTGTTTTGCTTTTGTTACTTTAATGTTCTTCTCACCATCCAGAAGCTCTGCTTCTTGACGTCCTCCAGGGGCTCTTTGGGGAGAGTTGCCATGTTTGGGACGTCTTTGAAGAAGAGAGGAGCAGATAGTCAATATTATTTCTGATGTCTGTGAACAAGCCCCTACAGTAGCTATGGGATTGAGGCCAACTGTGCTGTGAGGCTGAAATTAAGCAATGACCATGGAGGATTTCTGATGTTGATTATTATTGTAGTAGAGTAATAGTAAATCTTTTCAGCTAGATTCACTATTGCTCTACTTTGAGTGAAACTAGCAAGCAGGCCGACTGATGAGGTTGTTATTTATACTGTACACAGCTTACATCTGTCGAGCTCTATCGTGAGTAAGGGGAGTGGCACGCCGACGGTAGAATTTACAGGCTGGAATCTGACAGCAGGAATAGAACACCCGCTCCTGCATTCTTCCTGCTGCTCTCCCAAAATAAACAGCGGGGAAAGGTCACTCTGACTAACGCCTATTAGCGGGGCCCCCTCCCCACTCTCACTGAGGTCTCATCCACGGAAAGCATGACAACAAAGCGGGCGGGTGTGGTTCTGATTGGGTAAACACATACTGGTATAAGGTTTCAGTGCAAGTGTAATGCCTTGTTACTAGTGCAAGTGTAATGCCTTGTTACTAGTGCAAGTGTAATGCCTTGTTACTAGTGCAAATGTAATGCCTTGTTACTAGTGCAAGTGTAATGCCTTGTTACTAGTGCAAGTGTAATGCCTTGTTACTAGTGCAAGTGTAATGCCTTGTTACTAGTGCAAGTCAAAAATGCCTTGTCAAAATGGAAAAAACAGGTCTCTCTTAGCTCTTGAGAATGATTTGACCTATAGAGTACAAGCAACACTGCATGAAGAATTCAGATGAGGTTCAAATGAGGTTTTATTCACAGACATACTCATAGCAAACATTCATATCAGGGCTATTTTTGTCTGGTTATAACACGTTGGCACTTGGCTGCCAGAGTGACAATTTTCCTCCTGTGAGGAACGGGCTAACTACCGCTCCTCAAAAGACTGAGCCTGAAGCAGCAAGAACAAGGTCTCACTATGACTGTCCCCCCTCAACTCCTCTCTGTTTATGCTATGCACTGTATTCTCTCTCTCTCTTTCTCTATGTCTCTCTCTCTTTCTCTAACTCTCTCTCTCTCAGGCTCTGAGCGGGTCCTGTCCCCTGTCAGACACAGGCCTAGTGTTGATAAAGGGCTGCCATGTGTCAAGCTTCTATCCGGTTCTGCCTTGTCAAGTGAACCTGGTTAGAATCAAAGACAGACAGTGCATTGGTTACTTTTTTCAACTTAAACTTCTTGTTTCACTCCTTCTCCGTTATCATGTCGACTCAAGTAGGGACATGTGTCAACCTATAAGTTTCTCCTCCAACCAGTTATCCAGTCCCAAACAGTTACAGGCCATATTTCCTTTAGTAGGTAATTCAAGCTGTGTTAAATAAGTCCTACGTCACAGACAAGAACACACACTTATAATACACACAAAAACATGCTTGGGTAATAACCATCACTTACATTTCTTTCTGAATCAGCTGTGATTGCTCAAGTGAACCGCTTGTTAGTTAAAGTCAGATTTCTCTCTCTTTCTCCCGTCTACCCTTCTCTCTGTATGTGTGTCCCCTTCCACAACACATGCTCCCCACTCTTCACTCAATTCACTGACCCAGTTTCCCCCTGGCACTTAAAGTTACACACACCAGTGTGATTTGTAAGAGAGGGTAAGTGGCCAAGGCAGTCCAAACAAAACTCAGACAAAGCAGCACATTTGCATGACAGTCACATAATCAAGTCATCCGACGAAGGTAAATAAATATAAATCGTACCTTTCTCTCCGCCTCTGTTAGCTGTGACGCTTTATCCTTTCATTCATTCCAGTTAGGGTACACTTTTTCTATTCAGTTTTCGTTTTTCACTTTCTCCTCATCCCTCCTTCTCTCTTTTTTGTTGTCGTTTTCGGAACTCGAGTTCCCCCCAAAGTGTCAGATGATTAAGTTTTCTGCACACCCTCGTACTCTTCTGTCCCACTCCCTCTCTCTCCACCTCCGGTGTGTATAGTGCCGTACAGAAACAGCTGGAGGGATTTCCCTCCTCTCTCCTCCCCTCCTCTCTCCCCCCTTCTCTCAATATGGTGCTAATGAACGGTCGTGTCGGTACGTTAAAGACGGCCTGGGAGAATGCGAACTTCATTCCCACACTCGACTGGTCACAGCCCGGTGTTACTGTTCCCCCGGATCATGTGCGCTTATTAGTGTGCGTCTGTGTGAGGGGGTCCGGCCTCCATGTGAACAACTGTCCACTCTTTGAAATGACCTGGAAAACACGTATGCCAGAAAGACTTTACTGCATATTGTGTCTTAATGGTCATTATGGTTTGTCAAGTTCTCATATGCAAGTGTGTCCTTGATTTTGACCGGTGCAGGATACCCTCTGCACCTGAAACCGGCCAGTGTGTCCAGCAATGACGGGACCACTCACTCACTCCTCTCGTGTGCGTTTTTAGACTAACCATCTCTGAAATACACTCCTAGCTCAACACAGCAAAATCTAAGCGTATACATGTAAGCGGTTCCATCTTCTGTCCAATGGAGCTCTATGTTTTAACTCTCAAAAGCTTATTGATACAGAATGTCAAACATATTATTAACTCATCCCGCCTGTTCAAAAAGTTAATTGTGAACATGAAATCCTGCATGGCGTCTGTGGGCTGACTGGACCCGCTGCCAAATGACTCAGTCTAAACACAGTCTTCATTGGATTACTGTGTGAAACTTGCGAAAGATGATACGGGTGAAAATCCCCCCCCAAAAAGTGGGACACATCCGTTGTTTTATTCAGCATTTATTTCAACACCTTAGTTATAACTCTATCGTATTTTATCTGTATATTGTATTTCATTTAAAACAAAACTTCATAAATACCTCTTATCTCTGCTGCATACATATTCTCATACTGTATATATTCATCATATTCATTATACTGTATAATATTTTACTAGTCCTAAAATACTCTTTTAAATCATAGGAAGTAATGCTTTCTACACTACCGCTCCTCCAAAATTGCAGTGTCTTGAATGGCAAACCCTCATTGAGAAGCACTGAGGCTTCTCAGGGTGAGATTATGAAGTCATATAAGGTTATGTGCAGGTCTATGCGCAACCATATCTGTGAATGTGTGAGAGTGTCCCTGGGGCCATCTACATAGCTGGGCGAGCAGTAGGCTATAGAAAGCATTTACTTAAAAACCATAACAGAACCGAAACATAAAACAAATAGCTTCAAATCATTTTCACACTATTTGGAAGACGGAGATTCTGTAATGTTATAAATGTTTAAATACTTAATCATTAATGTAAGAATCTTTGTTAAATTATACTATCTTTTATGTTTATTATAGGCTATCATAATCATCATCACATAAAGACCTATAAACGAAGTGTATAGACTTTTTTGAGAGTGTAGTTGTCACCTACAGGATCACTGAAGGTTAGTAGCTGACAGGTGTGTACTGTTACAAAGTCTGGGCGTGTGTGTGTGTGTGTGTTTGTTTGCCTGAAGAATGTAGACTTTCTCTGATCAGAGAGGACTTGGGGATGGGAACATTAAAAAGGGTGATGTTAGGATTGTCAAATGTTGAAAAATACCCATGTCTATGTCTTCTGATCGTTAGAAAACTGTCTTTGATTTCTGGAGAAGGCATTAGAGAGAACAGGGTTGGGGTATAGGCTTGGAATAGGGTAGGAGCAACAAGGCTGGCTGACAGACAGACAGACACACACACACACACACACACACACACACACACGCACGCACACACACACACATAACCACTCACACATACAGAGTGGGAAAGGCCTGGGAGGTCAGAGAGGCTGACAGACAAGCAGAGAAAGCCCTTTTCGCTGTACCTGTGTAAGAGAATAGTCAACGTAGGCTTACTGTAATGGCATCAAAGAGGCTGTGTTCGTCCCTCAACCTCTGCTAAGCTCGTAAACATCAACACCATGTATGAAAAGTGGAGCTGGACTGTTCCATCCTTTACTCTCCTCTCTGCACTCTGAAGACTGATGATCATAGTAAAATGTCAGTTCACAACAATACTTCTGAATATCTTGTATATCGTCATAGCACACACAATGTTGAATGCTTCAATATTGGTACCCTGACCCATCTGGAATGAATGATTGCAATCAGCACTTGATACAAAACAAATTATCCATAATTATTATGAATAAATTTTTACATGTAGGTTATATGTGTTGTTATTCAGTGTTCGCAAAATACATACAAAGCTCATTGGGAAATCACTAGGGACATTAGGGCAAAGAACAGAATCAGTATCAAAAGACTACCATATGTCTTTACTTTGTAACCGTTTACCATGTACTTCTCCATCCAGGGTCATCTTTTGACTTTGGCACATTTATGGTACTACGACCCCATCTTAGACCCCCCTTAGCCTCATAGCCCAAAGCTATAAACATACAGTATGACTGAAGTTTCAATATGACCCTTACAGTGGCCAGAAATGCTCCGGCATCTGAAGAAGAACCGTTTGATGGGTCTGGCCCAGCAGCTTCTCAATCTCGCCATTCTGCTCAGACCTTTCCCTGGCACTGCCAAGCAGCAGATGGAGTGAGAATTACCAGTCGAATGTGTGTTTGTGTGAGTGCATGTGTACGTGAGAGTGTGCATGTATGCGCGCCCTTGTGTGCGCGAGTGTATGTGTTAATTAAAAGCCTGTTCATCATACAGTGTTAATCGTAATCGTTTAAAGACAAGACTGCCTGTCTTAAGTACAAGTCCACCACACATACTGAGTGTTTGTTAGCGCGGCCGCGCGCCGCGTCTGTCACGATCCGCGCTCTCGTAATCCCACACAACCTATTTGTGTCCAAAGCTCCTGTTTTCTTCCTCTTCTTTTCTCCTACACGTCCTTCATCTCTGTCGGCTTGTTTCTCTCTTTCGTTCCCTCAGCTTTGAGTCACGCCATCTTTCTCTCTCTCGGCCTGGGCATCGGGGGAGGGGGTGGAGGTGGAGGCATGCAAGGGAGAGGTTACCCTGGGGAGAGAGGGAGGGCCATTCAATAAGGAATGGACAGAAAATAAATGAAGGAGTGCTCTAAATGGGATTATGGTTGAATGGATTGAGAGAGAGGGAGGATGAGAGAAAGTATGAGAGAGAAAGAGAGAGGGAATAAAAGAGAGAGAGAAAGAGAAATAGAGAGAGAGAGAGATGGATTATCAAATGATGTCTGAGGACCAAGGTCTGACTAGGGAAGGGGATGGGCCGAGCTCACACGGAATGAAGGAAAGAGACGCTCGTCTTTCCTTCTCCATCCGTCCATTCCTTCTTTACATTTTTTTTGCTTTCTTTTCTTAAAAAAAAAAGAATCCACTCGTCAGCTGGACTTGCCCCCCGGCCCCTCCCTCCGCTCCGCTCCGCTCCGCCCTCTCACCTGTCCGTCAGCTTCCTCAGGGCTCTCTCGATGTTCATGCGGTGGCCGACGCGCGTCACGCCCAGGTCCAGGAAGTCCTCCTTGGTGAGGGAGGGCAGGTGCGTGCCGTCGATCTCGTTGTCCAGGAAGCGCTCGCGGTGCTCGGCCAGGTTCAGGCAGGCCAGCCAGTCGGCCACGTCGTACTTGGTCCAGTAGGACAGGGGCTTGCCAGTGAAGGGCTTGGCCGTGGAGGCGGCGGTGGCGGTGAAGTGCGGGTAGCCGGCGCACGGCGAGGCAGGAGGCAGGTGCATGGACGGGGAGGAGGCGCCGGAGAGGAACTGGGTGGGCGAGAGAGAGCGGGAGACCAGGAGGGGGTTGGGGGCGGAGCCGGCGGCGGCGGTGGCCCCGGGCTGGGCGAAGAGGGGAGGGGTGGAGGGGACGTAGGCGTCCCCCAGGGGGTGTCCCGGGGGCGGCGGGGTGAGGGGCACGGGGAAGTCAAAGGGGCTGTTGTAGACGGGGGTGCTGGGGAGGATGGGGAGGGAGGAGGGCCGCGGGGGGGAGGGGACGGCGTGCTCGCTGGAGTAGATGAGGGGGCTGGGGGCGCGGCGGCGGCCCGTCGACGGCCTCATCTCCGGGCCGGGGTTGAAGTCGAAGGTCTTGGTGCGGTACTTGGCGCGGTGCTTGGGCGACGTTGGGTATGGGGAGTAGGTGGGGGACAGCGGGGGGTGGGGGGTGTGGACGGGGGACACCACCGGCGCCGTCTGCGGGGAGGGCGAGGCCGCCCAGATGGGCTGGAGCGGCGGCGTGGCGGAGGGCGAGACGGAGGGCGTGGCGGTGAGGCTAGGGGCGTAGATCGGCTGCCGGCGTGGCGGAGAGGACGTCGGCAGCGGGGAGCTGGACCGGGCCGAAGGCGGGCTCTGGAACGCGGCGGAGAAGTCCGCCGAATACCTGAAGGGAAATAAAAAACGTTGATGTTACGATCCACAGTAAAGGACTAGTAGCCTGGCGTCGCCAGCCTGATCTCGCCAGCTCACATTCGATTTCACTCCGCAGATCAGTCTGGATATGTAACCGTTCTAATGGAATCCGCTCAAACAGAAATCTGTTTGTGCCAGTTGTAACCGTTTAATATGGGGCGGGTTTAATAAGATGACAGAACAGAGGAACGCCGTAGAGGCATTTTCACTGATTGGTTGTAGGACTATCCAATTGCGCCCAGAGGTATTTTGATCTACACCCGTTGGTAACACCCCTTAGGAATCGGAAAGCAACTGTGAGTTTCTAGACCCTTCGCTTTTTTGAGAATTGGGTCTGTCTACACAGTGGACTTAAAAGTCCCAAACTCTTACTGGCGTATCGCTCAGAACTGCAAGGTTACTGCATGTGTGTCTACTGACAGCCGAGCATGACCCAGGTGGGTGCAACACTGTGGATGAGGTGAGCCACACCTGCTTTGCGCATCTGGAATATTATTAGGTGGGCTAGCTTGCAGAAGCTAGCCCAACTTGTGATATTCCCGCTATTTTCCCAGTGTTTGTCTCCTTAACTACTTGTTCATACTTTGTGCTAGAAACTTCATTCAAACTTTAAAATGTTCGTCTTTAGATCTTTAACAGATCCATTCAGATTTTTGATATTTTTTATAGTTTTTTAGAAATGTAACTTTTAAAACTATTTTTTGTCCCATTGAAACGGCTTGAAACTGCTTTTGGAATGTTCAGTAACTTTATGTTTTTAGAGTGGTGGCAGCAGTTGCTTTGAAAATATTCACACATTTTGTAAACTGCTGGCACTCCTACAGTTTTGAAAGCTCACACACATATTATACATCAAAATGATCATATAACTGTGCTGATTCTTACAATGTAAGTATCTAAGCAGTGTGACTTATAGTTTTCATGGTATGATGATTTGTTCGGCAACTGCGCTCCCCATTGAAACGTATGGTGCCGCACTCTAACTTTTGAGCTGCTAATTTTGCATTTTTACCCTTTGTCTAACTTGTCGCCATGCCTACAGTTTTAACAGCCCATACACATATTATACATCAAAACGTTCACACAACTGTGCTGATTCGTATAATGTAAGTATCTAAGCTGTGTGACTTACCGTTTTTGAGGTATGACGATTTGTTTGGCAACTGCGCTCCCAATTGAAACATATGGTGCCGCACTAACTTTTGAGCTGCTAATTTTGCATTTTTACCCTTTGTCTAACTTGTTGCCATGCCTACAGTGTTTAAGCTATACGGACATATTATACATAGAAATGTTCTATACTGTATATAAGCTGTAACATTTATAGTTTTCGCGATAGAGCTGTCTGAAGTGGACCATGTCTAGGATCAGAGTGTCAGTTGGGATTAGAGTGGTGGCAGCTGTTGCTTTTTTTGAATTTGTGTGCATGTGCAGCCTCTCTTAAAGGTACAGGCACCCTTTTATAACTAATGTGGTAGCACAGAACTCAGCCAACGTGGAATAGAGACACGTGATCTTCACTGGTGGGGGCCGGTGGGTAGCATGGAGAGGAGTACACCGTCCCTGACTGGCTATGACCAAAAGGGGCGGAGCCTCTCCACCACGCCACTATTCACGCCACAGAACCCACTTTGCAGCCCCTTAGTGGGCTAGAGACACAGTCTACAATGGTGGATGCATGGAAATTGTCCGGAGGTCACTATACTGTCCCCGACTAGCTGTGACCCAAGGGGGCGGAGCCTAACAAGCTCGCCACTATCCACGCCACAGGCCCCACAACTCAGCCCCTGAGTGGGCTAGAGACACACGGTCTTCACCGGTGGAGTCAGGTAGGTGGCCTGGAGAGGGGTACCCTGTCCCCGATCAGCTCTGACCTGAGGGGGTGGAGTCTCGCTACCACGCCACTGTCCACGCCACGGACCCCACAATTCAGCCCCTGAGTGGGCTAGAGACGCACGGTCTTCACCGGTGGGTGCATGGAGATTGCCCGGTCCGTAGTAGTTCTAGCAGTAGCTGTTACATACAGCTGCAGCAACTAGCCCACCTCACATTTTCTCCAGGAAATGTACTTTCTAGTTATTATTATTATTATTATTATTATTATTATTATTATTATTATTATTATTATTATTATTATTATTATTATTGACAGCAGCTTACCTGTGTGAGGTGGGAGGGGACCTGGGACTGTGCCCGGCCCAGTCGTCCATGCTCTTATTGCTCATCTGCTGCAGCTTGGAGCTCAGCTCGTTGATCATGCTCGCCTTCACGCCGGAGAGTGGCGAGTGTCCCCTGCGTCCCTCCAGAGGGACCCCTACCCTGGGGACCCCACCCCCCCTCTCCGGCTCCCCCGCCACCTCTCCCCACGCCATGGCGTTGGGCCTCTCCAGGCAGGCGGCCAGGGTGGTGCCGAAGTCCTCCTCCGCCTCGGACCGGCTCTGGGCGGATCTCTTCTCCTCCTCCGCCGCTGTGGCGCCCTCCCTCTGGCCTGCCCCCCCCTCGACCCCCCTCTCCTCCTCCTCCTCCTCCTCCTCCAGGTTGGCCTGCCTCCGCGGGCGGAGGGGGGCGTGCTGGGCGCCGCTCTGTCTGCGGAGCACCGCCTCCCTTCCGCACCCGCCCTCCTTGTACTGCGGCGTCTTCGGGTAGGCGGGGCCGGCCGCCTTGGCGTTGTGCACCTCGAACGTCTGTCCACCCGAGTAGGTCACGTAGGGATCCGAGGGCTCACCGGCGCCTGTCTCCTCCTCCCCTCCTCCTCCTCCTCCTTCTCTCCCCCCTCCTCTCTCCTCCCTAAGTCCACTCCCGCCCAGGGCGTCCAGGTGGTGGTCGCTGCTGCTGTGGCTGTCCAGCTCCTCTATCCCAGAATCCACCACGGCATCCTGCCAGTCCCCAGCCTTCATAATGGAGGCGGGGTGTTGGTGGTGGTGTTGGTGGTGGTGAGAATGAGGCTGATGTTGAGGCTGGTGTTGGTCGGCGGTCTTGGACACGTGCGCACTGTAGTCCGGCGCTGCCACGGGGGCCGTGTTGGTGGTGGCGGCGACGGTGGCCGTCATGGTGGTGGTGGCGTAGGTCATGGTGGTGGTGAGGGTGGCGGCGCCCCTGTCCTGGGCCGGGGGCGCGGCCGCAGGGTCAGAGGAGGAGGAGGTGGGGCTGAAGAAGGGGTGGGCGCGGGACATGGGCTGCGGCCTGTGCAGCGAGGCGGCTGGGAGGATGGCGGCGACGGCGGAGGTGGCGGAGCAGGACGGCGGGAAGGTCTGTGGCGAGGGGAGCGAGGGCGACGGCGCCGACTGGGTGAGGTTGGCCACCTCGCTGTCGTAGGAGGTGAGGCTGGAGGCGGCCGAGTCGCCCGCCTGCGGGGAGGGGAGGGGCGCGCCGGGGGGGACGCCCCGGGCGGAGGGGAGGGGGGCAGGCGGCGGCGGCGGGGGCGGCGGCGCAGCGGACGGGTGCTGGGTCGGGTGGCGGTGGTGGTGGTGCTGCTGCTGCTGATGATGATGATGATGATGCGGGGGGTACCTCTGTGTCTCTCTCGGACCCCTGTCGGAGTCGCCGTTGGCGAACTGCAAGGGAGGGGGCAGGGGGTCGGCGAAGACGAACTCGTCGTCCTGGTCTATTGAGGGGGCGGGCGGAGGGAGAACCATGAGACCCAGCCCTCCTCCTCCTCCTCCTTCCTCTCCCCTGGCCTCCTGCGCCTGGACGGGGGCCCCGGGGAGGGTGTACTGGGGCACGTAGCTGGCGTTGGGGCCGCCCTCCATCTGCAGGAAGGAGGGCCGGCGCGGGGCGGGCTGAGGGGGCGGGGCCGCGACCCTGCCGCCCTCATACGCCTCCCTCTCCCTCTCCCTCTCCCTGGGGACCTGGTGGTAGAACTGCGCTTGATACTGAGCGGCCCTGTCCTCCGAGAAGCGCACCCTCAGGCCCTCCCTGGCCCCGCCCTCCTTATCCCTCTCCAGCCTGTCCCCGCCCGGCGCCCCGCCTGGCGCCCCGCCCAGGCGCAGGATCCGCGGGGACTGGGGGCGGCTGTGGGGCGCGGGGGAGGAGGGCGCGGCGCCGGGCGAGGCCAGGTGCAGCGAGACGGGGGATCCGTAGGCGGACCCCGCGGGGGCGGGGAAGAGCGAGGGCGCCGCCGGCGTGCCGAACGGCGGCCCGACGCCGGGCATCTGCCGGCCAAAGTGGCGCTCCTCGCGCCGCGTGCGCCGGTCGTCCTTCAGCGCCCGCTCGCGGGCGGCCAGCGCCAGGCCCAGCGGGGACGACGGGTCCAGGACCTTGCCGGTCAGCGGGTGGATGAAGGTGGTAGGCTGCTGGCCGCCGTAGTTGGGGGCGGACCTGGGCTGGCCGTCCTGGCCCAGCACGGGGGAGGAGTACTCCGGCAGGCCGAACGCCGGCGGCATGCTGCTGGCGTAGTGGGCGTAGCTTTCGGCCGAGAACATGCCCTCGTCGATGGACTTGGAGGGGCGGAGGCGTGGGGAGGGGATGTCCATCTGGAAGTGGGGGGAGGTAGGCGTCCTGACTCCTCCTCCTCCTCCCGCCTCTCCCTGTATGTCCTCCTCAGACGACAGGAAGAAGGAGGCGCTCTTCCTCCTCATGTCCCGGAGGCGCTCGCGGTCCCGGCGCGCCGCGCCCGCCAGCGTGATGCCGGACTGCGGCGCGTAGTCTAGGTTGTGCTGCGCGGGGGCGGGCGGGGGTATCGCCGCGCCTGGGGAGGCGGGGGGGTGCGGGGCGGCGTCGGCGGAGGGCGGGGGCTGCGCGGCGACCAGGGGTAAGGGCTGCTGGGCGGGGGCGTCCGGCGAGGCGGGCGGGGAGGCGTCGACGCCGCCGCCACCGTCGTCGGCGTTGTCGTCAGCGTTGGCGGGGGGCTCGGCCTCTGTGCTGCTGCCCTGGCTGCTGCGCCCGCTGCTGCTGGTGGAGGGGGCCTTGACGATGATGGTGGGGATGGGGATGGAGCTCTTCTCTTTGGCCGCCACGACGCCCTTCGCCGCCTGCCCGCCGCGGTGCTGCCTCAGCCCCTCCTCCACCTTGGGCTGCTTCATCAGGGCGCCCTTCCCGCCTCTCCTGGCCCCGCCCCCCCTCCCAGCCCCACCTCCTCCTCCCCCTTCTCCCGCTCCTCCCCCTCCCACTCCTCCCCCTCCTCGCTCCCTAGGAGCCGCGTGGGGATGATGCGGCTGCTGGGGCGGCTGCGCTTTGGCGACAGCGCTTGTGGGCGGGGTCGCGCTGCTGTAGCCCCTCCTGAGCCCCCCCATTTTGCCTCCGCCCCTCCTGGGCGCCTCGGGCTCCCCGGTGTAGAGGGCGGGGGCTCCTCCTGCTCTTCGCAGAGTGGGGGCCATGATGTTCACCCCTCCAGGCGCTGCCCTCTCCCAGGCGGCTTGGCTGGCGTGGTGCTGGTGGTAGAGGGCCTGGGGGGCCGGGGGAAGGGGCGTGGCCGGCTCCCCTCCTCCCCTGCGGCCGGTGTGGGGGCCGGCGGAGTGGGGCGGCTCTGGGGCGCAGGTGTTGGGGGGAGGGGGGATGTCCTCGGGTCCGGGGACAGACAGGCTGCGGGCCAGCTTCATGGCAGGCGTGTGAAGGTACTGCCTCTCCTCCTCCGTCACCCCTGTAGAGACGCACACACACGCACACACACACACGCACACACACACACACACACACACACACACACACACAGTTACTGACTCACTTATCTGCGTGCCTACTGGAGCAAAAGGTTCTAATAGTTTAGCTTTAAAAAAAAAAATATATATATATTATATCGTTTTAACTTTTCGTTTTCAATTTCAGTTTAGTTTTAATTAGTTTTTAAAGCGGATTTGTGAGTTTAGTTTTTATTTAGCTAAAAAATAAATTGGATATCCACCCAAAATACTAGGCTTAAGTGAAAAAGACTTAAACTAAAGACATTTTGTCCATAATTTTTGTAAACACACAATACAGTTTAAGTTAGTTATCGTATTTTAACCCAGTTTTTATTTTTTATTTCACTTTAATGTTTTTTCACACCTAGTTTTCGTTTTTTTGTTAGTTTAGGTAAACTATAATAACCTTGCTGGATCTATCTATCTATCTATCTATCTATCTATCTATCTATCTATCTATCTATCTATCTATCTATCTATCTATCTATCTATCTATCTATCTATCTATCTTTGTCTGTCTGTCTGTCTGTCTGTCTATTAAAATATGCCTTTTAATATCCCTTCATTTACTTTCAATTGTAAATTGCATCCACAGTTCAGCACAGTAAGGGTTGCTGTGTGTGTAATGTACAGTGCGCCCAATGAATAGAAAAACATGATCTCTCAGAGACCAGCATTGTTTCGTACCGATAGATTTCTGGCGCATCATCCCTCCGTGTTGGGGGGGCCCGTGGCCGGGTGGAAACTGAGCGTGGTTGTATCCGAACCCCGTCCCGGGCGCCATCATGCCGACTCCTGATTGGTCATAAGTCGGCTTCAGGCGCATACAGACACAGAGGAAGAGAGAACAGGAGAGAGTTGTTTACCACTTTATAATAACCAATAAGAACATACTGGCACCAGTCACTATACTGATATGGGACAGTATGGCTGAGCTGAGGTGGCCATTCCAGAAGGGGCTGTGATATATCTGGGACTAAAGCAAAGCAGGAAGTGCTACACAGTCAGTGAACTGAGTGAGGGTAGAGGTTCAAATAGGGTTGAGGTTCAAAATCAACGGCAGACCCATGAGAGTTTTTTCACTGATACACTATGTAAGCTACGCTAACTACGTTACCGCATGCTGCAGATCTTTCTATGGGTCTGGGACACTTCGTGCAAAAATCTGGTGTTCAAATCCTGGCACCAGAATCCCGGCGACACCAATCAGTAACGACTTTCGTGATCAGGCGCTCCCACCCATAGATATGCCCCGCCCATCTAGCCTGGGCTAGTGGAGCACAGCGATTCAGCTCTATTATGTAGTACGCAAAGCACAGCGATTCAACGTAATATTTGGGTCTGGACCCAACAACCTCTCCTCACAGATGAGTTCACTAGCAGGGCGGAGGCATGGTTCAGGGATGCGATGGACTGATGTGATGATGATGTGATGGAGGGATGTGATGGAAGGACATGACGGAGGGATGTGATGGATCAATGATGTGAGGGAGCGATGACGTGATGGAGGGATGTGATTGAAGGATATGATATGATGGAGGGATGTGATGATGGAGGGATGTGATGGAGGGATGGTGTGATGGAGGGATGTGATGGAGGGATGTGATGGAGGGATGTGATGGAGGGATGGTGTGATGGAGGGATGTGATGGAGGGATGTGATGGAGGGATGTGATGGAGGGATGTGATGGAGGGATGTGATGGAGGGATGGTGTGATGGAGGGATGTGATGGGGGATGGTGTGATGGAGGGATGGTGTGATGGAGGGATGGTGTGATGGAGGGATGTAATGGAGGGATGATGTGATGGAGGGATGTGATGGAGGGATGGTGTGATGGAGGGATGTGATGGAGGGATGGTGTGATGGAGGGATGTAATGGAGGGATGGTGTGATGGAGGGATGTGATGGAGGGATGGTGTGATGGAGGGATGTAATGGAGGGATGGTGTGATGGAGGGATGTGATGGGGGATGGTGTGATGGAGGGATGTGATGGAGGGATGTGATGGAGGGATGTGATGGAGGGATGGTGTGATGGAGGGATGGTGTGATGGAGGGATGTGATGGAGGGATGGTGTGATGGAGGGATGTGATGGATGGTGTGATGGAGGGATGTGATGGAGGGATGTGATGGAGGGATGATGTGATGGAGGGATGTGATGGAGGGATGGTGTGATGGAGGGATGGTGTGATGGAGGGATGGTGTGATGGAGGGATGTGATGGAGGGATGTGATGGAGGGATGTGATGGAGGGATGTGATGGAGGGATGTGATGGAGGGATGGTGTGATGGAGGGATGTGATGGAGGGATGGTGTGATGGAGGGATGGTGTGATGAAGGGATGTAATGGAGGGATGTGATGGAGGGATGTGATGGAGGGATGTGATGGAGGGATGGTGTGATAGAGGGATGTGATGGAGGGATGTGATGGAGGGGTGTGATGGAGGGATGTGATGGAGGGATGTGATGGAGGGATGTGATGGAGGGATGGTGTGATGGAGGGATGTGATGGAGGGATGTGATGGAGGGATGGTGTGATGGAGGGATGTGATGGAGGGATGTGATGGAGGGATGGTGTGATGGAGGGATGTGATGGAGGGATGTGATGGAGGGATGTGATGGAGGGATGTGATGGAGGGATGTAATGGAGGGATGTGATGGAGGGATGTGATGGAGGGATGTGATGGAGGGATGTGATGGAGGGATGTGATGGGGGATGGTGTGATGGAGGGATGTGATGGAGGGATGTGATGGAGGGATGTGATGGAGGGATGTGATGGAGGGATGTGATGGAGCGATGTGATGGAGGGATGTGATGGAGGGATGTGATGGAGGGATGTGATGGGGGATGGTGTGATGGAGGGATGTGATGGAGGGATGTGATGGAGGGATGTGATGGAGGGATGTGATGGAGGGATGGTGTGATGGAGGGATGTGATGGAGGGATGTGATGGAGGGATGGTGTGATGGAGGGATGTGATGGAGGGATGTGATGGAGGGATGTGATGAAGGGATGTGATGGAGGGATGTGATGGAGGGATGGTGTGATGGAGGGATGTGATGGAGGGATGTGATGGAGGGATGTGATGGAGGAATGTGATGGAGGGATGTGATGGAGGGATGTGATGGAGGGATGTGATGGAGGGATGTAATGGAGGGATGTGATGGAGGGATGTGATGGAGGGATGTGATGTGGTACCTCGTTGGGGACGATACTCCTGCTCCTGTCCTTCCGGCTCCCAGGTGCTCTGTGTGTCGGACCGTCAGTACTGATCGTCTGCTGAGCAGCTGCCAGGATCTCATCCAGTTTATCTGAGAGAGAGAGAGAGAGAGAGAGAGAAGGGAGGGAGGGAAAGAGAGAGGGAGAGAGAGAGGGAGAGAGAGAGAAGGGAGGGAGGGAAAGAGAGAGGGAGAGAGAGAGGGAGGGAGAGAGAGAAGGTGAGAGAGGGACAGAGTATGAACACTCCATTAGACAGCCTGGCAGCCGAGCGTAAGCCAGTGTGAAAGTGGCGGCGTCTTATGAGGCCCGCCCTCATCGTGTGTAGGAGGGGTCAGCTCTTACTCAGCGCCATCTGATACACGGTCCTCTTCTTGTCGGGGACCTGCGAGGACTCGTACTCTGAAACACACAGGGAAGATTCTCAGGATCAAACTGGAGGGCTTAATTAGGCCTGGCGGGCTGATGAGTGGGGGGTGTGCTATGATCAGAAAGATGTTCACCTGCTTTCTTCTTCCACGGAGAGGCTGCTGTGTCATGCGTAACATGAGAGGGAAAAAAAGAAGGGAAGGGAAATGAGGTCTTTCTGGAACTGTAGCCATCTGTGTGATCTGTGGTGTGCAGCGGAGGGTGAGGAGATGCATACTTAGACAATGGTAAGGTTGATGTGGTGGTGATGATGATGATGAAGATGGTGGTGATGGGGATGAGGATGGCGACAAGGGCAATGACGTCACACAAGTGAACGACCGTCACACCTTTCTCCACTGTCGGACGGTCCGATAGGGTTGCAAAACGGAAAGAAAAGGCCGATGATGTCATTGCTGAACGGACGGGGACCGCGCACATTATGAGACTATTCACATTATGAGACTATTCACATTATGAGACTATTCACGTTATGAGACTATTCACATTATGAGACTATTCACATTATGAGACTATTCACATTATGAGACTATTCACGTTATGAGACTATTCACATTATGAGACTATTCACATTATGAGACTATTCGATTCAGAACACATTTCGCTCAGTCACTGGAGCTCAGCAGATGCATGCGATCGGTAGTGTCCAACAGTCCACTTGGGAGGGGATATTAAATCTACAGCACAGTCCAACTCATTAACCCCTGTCTCCCTGTATCAACTCGCTTAATATTTAAGGAGCATTTTAAATGAACTTTCTTTCTCGATCCGTGGGTCAGAATGTTGAAGCTGGCTATTCCTTTGGTCTCTGTCTCTCTGTCTTGGGTCCCCTGTGTCTTACCCATGTCTTCCAGCTCTGATGTCATTGACTTGGAGCGCAGGGCGATGGCAGGGGGAGTCAGCCTCTTAGTCTGCTGGGGGACTGCCAGAGAGAACGCACACACACACACACACACACACACACACACACACACACACACACACACACACACACACACACACACGCAGACACATGCAGACACACGCAGACACCCACACACACGCAGACACACACGCAGACACCCACACACACGCAGACACATGCAGACACACACACGCAGACACAGACACACGGACACACACACACACACACACACACACACATGCAGACACAGACACACGGACACACACACACACACACACGCAGACACACACACAGACACACACACACACACGCACACGCAGATACACACACACACGCACATTCACACGCAGACATACACACACGCAGACACACACACATTGTTTACTATATTTATGAATATACACTCTCTAGTGATAACAATACAATAAGTATGCTATTACACATGATATTAGTGTCCCTTTCAACAACATTTAGTCAATATATTACGACTAGATTAATGAATTTAATCAGGACCTTTCTTCCGGGTCGTGTCCTCCATCTCAGGGTTGCGCGCTACCATGACAACCTTCACCATGAGGCTGTTGCCGCCCTGCCTGATCATGTTGACGACCTGTCTATGGCCCACTTTGACCACATTCTGACCGTTCACCTGGAGGGGAGAGAGAGAGGCTAAATTCAGTATAAATACCCGCCAGCCGCGCCATCAATTGCTAGCCTCTCAGTGGCGTAGCTGGCGAGAGCGCCGTGTCACCTGTGACCTTCACAAACAAAACCAGGCCAGACCAAGACGAACTATGCTGCACGACTGCGGGCGAGAGCAGGAATCTAGAATGCTTTGTTAAGAGGCAAACAGCCCCTGCTGCACTAATACTACAACAATACTACAACAATACTACAATAATCACCCCCTCCCCCCCCCCCGCCACCCCAGAGGTCTGTACGGTACCTCGATGAGGAAGTCCCCCATCCGCAGGCCCGCCCTCCAGCCCACACCCCCCTCATCCACAGACTCCAGGTACTGCAGCGCGGGGAAGGCTGGCGTCGGAGTGAACTCCTCTATGGGAGTCTGGGCTGCACACAAGCAGGAAGAGAGAGAGAGAGAGTGAGAGAGAGAGAGAGAGAGAGAGAGAGAGAGCGTAAAACAAAATGAAAAAAGAGGGGATACAAGAGAGAACTTTGACGAGCGGGGGGGGGGGGATTAGCCGGGGTTAGGAAAGGCCGAGAAGGGAATAGAGGAGGAGAGTGGAAATGAACTGAGGTTTCGTGGAGAGATGGGAGGAATTTGGGAGGATTTTTTGGAGGAATGATCACGGCTCACCTTTGGCTCCACGAAGCACAAAGCCAAAGCCCTCATTGTCTTTCTTCTGCAGGAGCACTGTCTTCTCCTTAATGATGTAGTCACTGACAGAGAGCCGAGAGACAGGGTAGGACAGAGAGAGAGAGAGAGAGAGAGAGAGAGAGAGAGAGAGAGAGAATACAGGCAGTGAAAAAAAGAGAGCCAGGGACAGGGGGAGAGAGACAGAGAGAGATAGAGCTATATGTACGACTTCCTTTGCAACAAAAAAGTCTAATTGTCATGCAAATAAAGCATTTCTGAATGTGGGGGAGACAGCTATACTGCATCCCATTATGAAATCACACTGCACCAAAAGACAAGGGTGGGGGCTCCAGCATGTCACAGAGCAACAGAGCAGCCCCATACCAAGGCCCCGACAGCCAGGCTAGAGTAGAGCTAGAGTCATGAGGATATGAGGTCGCTAGCTACTGCAAGAGAGCGCCGAACGAGTCTCCGCTCTCATGCCGCAATTAAGCTAACTGCCTAGCACCGTACAGGCCTCGGTAGAAACACATCATTAAAATGTGCACACACACACTGGATTCACCCATACCCCCCTCCCCCCACACACACACTGGATTCACCTATACCCCCCTCCCCCACACACACACACACACACTGGATTCACCCATACCCCCCTCCCCCACACATACGCACACACTGGATTCACCCATACCCCCCTCCCCCACACACACAAACTGGATTCACCTATACCCCCCTCCCCCACACACACACACTGGATTCACCCATACCCCCCTCCCCCCCACACACACACACACTGGATTCACCCATACCCCCCTCCCCCACACACACACGCACACACTGGATTCACCCATACCCCCCTTCCCCACACACACACACACACACTGGATTCACCCATACCCCCCTCCCCCACACACACACACACTGGATTCACCCATACCCCCCTCCCCCCCACACACACACACACTGGATTCACCCATACCCCCCTCCCCCACACACACACACACACACTGGATTCACCCATACCCCCCTCCCCCACACACACGCACACACTGGATTCACCCATACCCCCTCCCCCCCCCCCACACACACACACACACACACACACTGGATTGACCCATACCCCCCTCCCCCCCACACACACACACTGGATTCACCCATACCCCCCCTCCCCCCCACACACACACACACACTGGATTCACCCATACCCCCCTCCCCCCCCCCACACACACACACTGGATTCACCCATACCCCCCTCCCCCCCCCCCACACACACACACTGGATTCACCCATACCCCCCTCCCCCCCACACACACACACACACACTGGATTCACCCATACCCCCCTCCCCCACACACACACTGGATTCACCCATACCCCCCTCCCCCACACACACACACACACACTGGATTCACCCATACCCCCCTCCCCCCCCCACACACACACACACTGGATTCACCCATACCCCCCTCCCCCTCCCCACACACACACACTGGATTCACCCATACCCCCTCCCCCACACACACACACACACTGGATTCACCCATACCCCCCTCCCCCACACACACGCACACACTGGATTCACCCATACCCCCTCCCCCTCCCCACACACACACACTGGATTCACCCATACCCCCTCCCCCCACACACACACACACACTGGATTCACCCATACCCCCTCCCCCCCCACACACACACACACTGGATTCACCCATACCCCCCTCCCCCCCCCACACACACACACTGGATTCACCCATACCCCCCTCCCCCCACACACACACACTGGATTCACCCATACCCCCCTCCCCCCACACACACACACACTGGATTCACCCATACCCCCCTCCCCCCACACACACACACTGCACTGGATTCACCCATACCCCCCTCCCCCCCACACACACACACTGGATTCACCCATACCCCCTCCCCCCCACACACACACACACACACACACACTGGATTCACCCATACCCCCTCCCCCCACACACACACACACACACACTGGATTCACCCATACCCCCCTCCCCCCACACACACACACACTGGATTCACCCATACCACACACACACACACACACACACTCAGCCCCTGGCTAGCTTCCACTGCTACTAGCCTTCCGTCACTAACCGAGCTCCTTGCCGACTGACAACCTCAAATCAGGGACGAGCGCGGGAGATTATCCGGCAGCCACGGGAATCTGGGTAATCTGCGGTAGTCTGCTTCCAGACCTGAGGCTGGTCTAACCACGAGCCTACGGCACCAGCAGGTCAGCAGCAGTAGAGCGTTTAGCCACAGCGGGATGGGGGATTTTCATGATTGCTTTCCCATTGATTGACATTGGGGGGGGACGGGGGACTTGTTCTTGTTCTGAGCAGTGTTCCGGCACCTATGCCAGGGGTGGGGTGGGGTGGGGGGGGGGCATGCTGTTTCATTACTCTATTACCAGGCCCGGGAGTTCTGGCCCGGCTCAGATTTATGGTGGCATTAGAGCGCTCTACCTCGCGCAGCCAACCGTGCCCCGGTATGCGCCGTGAGGCTCCGACTCCAACCGCAGGGAGACGGCGCGGCGCGATGATGTCTCACTTCATTTAAAGACTCTACTCTGTTCTACTCTACTGTATTCTACTGTGGATTCATGCTGTTTTCTTAGTTTTTTTCCTAGATCAGGGACAATGCTTGGATATATCGGAGCAGGAGCGCCACAGTACTTTTGAGCTGGTATTCTAGACAAGAAGCAGGACACTGGCACACTGTAAATTGAGTTTCGAAGTTTATCTGTATTGAGCATAATCTTGGAGCCGGCATGCAATGTTTTCTCTGTAACTGTACACGTACAGTAGCCTACGCTTGACAAAGAAAGAAATCTTGATTCTCCGGTGAGTTCCTGCCCCAAGTTCTATCTGGGGCCTTGGTAGCAGTGGGAGTCCAGGGCATATCTGATCTGAACCAGGGCATATCTGCCTGGGCCGCTTTCTTCTGCGTTAGCCGCTGCCTGCTCAGCTAAACTCAAAGTGACACGTGACTCAATTGGACTGTGCAGATCTGCCCAGGTACGCCGCTAAGGGCCGCAGGCTTCCGGAGAGGGGCTGAACTTGGGGATCCCAAGCATGTCCCAGTCCCCGATCCCCACGTGGCTTATCTCAACTACCCGCTACCCGTAGAGTAAGCTCCGCCATGGTGGAAGATAGAAGCTGGCTACTAAAGCTACTTGACAAGCACAAAACGCCACAAGCACAAGTTTGGAGCCACATGGCGTCGGCCGGAGCGCCCGGGCGAGAATCGTGGGGGTGGGGGTGGGGCTTGGGGTGACCCGGGCGGGCGCCCAGGGAGGGACGCGGCGAACGCAGACAAGGCCTCAGCTTCTCCTAGCGTGGCCTGCTTAGCGTCGTCGCACTTTCATCCTTCTGTGCGTTTCGCTGTTAACGTTACAGCCGCCCTCGGTCCATCTGCTCCTCACACATCACTCCTGTTTTCTCTCACTCCGCTTCTCCTTCACACACTCCCTCTCTCTCTCTGAGGGTCCCCGGTCGACGGCGGAGGGATTCAAGCGGCTCGCCGCCCCGATCCGCTCCTGATCCGCTCCTGTTGAGGAGAACGCAGGAGAGTTTTCCCTCGGGGGCGTCTGAGGTGTAGGTGTTTGATGCCGGAGTGCCCTTCAAACATTCTGGAGCCATTTAAACACTGCTCAACCGCTCTCCTCGCTATCCACTCCCATCTGGTTTGCAGAGATCCATGTCTGGGTCTCATCCGAGCTTCGCCATTTGCCAGAATGGCTGTGGGTAGAGGGGGTTTCAACCGAAACGGTAAGCCTATTACAGAACAGTGTTATTATGTGCCATTCTGACTCATCCTGTCGACGATGCACAGTTACTGTGGGAAAAGGCAGTGTTTTAACCACACACACACACACACACACACACACACATACAGTAGTGCATACTCACTAGTAAAACATAGTGACACATACATAGACAGCCAACCCAGCGAAATATTTAAACCCCCACAACACCCAACCCCAGGGAAATACACACATACACACACACACACACACACACACATACACGCATGCACGCACGCACACACACACACACACACACACACACACACACACACACACACACACACACACACACATACACGCATGCACACACACACACACACACACACACACACACACACACACACACACACACACACACACACACACACCAATTACCATTATCTCAAATTAAGCATATTAAAGAACAAACCCCTCTCCATCTCTTTCCACTTAGCAACAGTAATTTCATTAACGCACAATAGTAATGACACAGAATGGCAAACACAGTTCATAAGACAGGAGCACAAAGCCTATAGAAATGGGAACAAGGATCTTAGTGAAGGAGGAAAAAAAAAGCTTTTAGAAATCATGACTCAAAAAGAATGAAATACACCCACACAGTCTGACCAAAATGCATCTATACATGCCTCCTCTCTCTCTCTCTCTTTCTCTCTCTCCCACACACACACGCACATACACACGCACGCACACACACACACACACGCGTGCACACACACTCATTACATTGAGAAATACATGGGAGGGGAGATAGAGAAATAAACATTCTGCTGCAGAGACTCTCATTCAATAGGCACTTCCGTCATGCACACACAGGAAAAAGACAATCAAACACACATACACACACACACACACACACACACACACACACAATGCACAGCACATAGCATATAAATCCGCCGAATCCGCGGCCTCACTGGAACATCTACCTCTCCCCTCTCTCCATTGTCCTCCAGTCACATCCATAGCCAGAATGAGGAAACAGCCGCTACCTGTAAATGAACCACACGCTTCTGTTTCTGGGACCCAGTGATGGCCACGAAGAAGAGAGGGAGAGAGAGAGAGACAGATCTCTCTCTCCGCATCCCCCCATAGCCATGGCCCCCCCGCCTCTCTCTCTCGCCTCCTCCCTCCTCTCCTCCTCCTCCTCCTCCTCCTCCTCCTCCCCCCTCCTCTCTCCTCTCTGGTCGGTCTTCCGGCGAGAGCGCGACCGGGCAGAGCGGCGCGAGCAGCGGAGGAGAGGGGGAGAGAGAGACGACGGGAGGAGAGCGAGAGAGTGAGCGGGGGGAACGAGCGCTGGCCTGGCGCGTCCGCACCCCGCATGCTTAAAGACACACCGCCGACGAGGGAGAGAGAGAGAGAGAGAGAGAGAGAGAGACAGAGAGGGGGGGGGAAGAGCAACAGAGACGTCTCTGCGTGGTTGCGACAGGGAGAGAAAGAGAGAGAGAGAGGGAGAGAGAGAGAGTGATGTGGTTTAGCATATAAGAGGAGAGAGAAAAAGCGGTGAATTTGCGCGTGGGGGAAGGGGGGGGGGTGTAGAGAGATGGGTGGAGGGGGAGAAAACAGTGTGTGTGTGTGTGTGTGTTTACACATGAGCTGACTGGCTTTCTGATTCGCCAACAGATGACTTCCACGCCAGATTTACTGTACTCACTGGAACATATGTAGCTGTAGATGCACAAACGCATACACACACACATACGGACCCCCCTCCCGCCTGCACTCACTCACTCACACACACACACACACACGCACGCACGCACACACACACACACACACGCACACACGCACACACACACACACACACACACACATATGGACCCACGCCCACACTCACACACACACACACACACACACACACACACACACACACACACACACAGATCCTCATTAACGGTCTCCCAAGCACGCGTGCCGTTTCAAGCATCTGGACGCTCCCGTAGTCGTGGGTCAAGTTTCGACCGTTCGGCTCGACCGCAGCCCGGCTACGGTACCACGCGCTCCTGCGCTATCCTACGCTGGTGACCCTGGATGGACGAGGACGCCTGGGCAGCCAATGGGCTGACGCCAACCACGGGCGGCGTAAAGCCCCACCGAAACCCAGGGGCTGCCGGCTACAGCGCCTCCGAATCTTCATGACTCATCGTACACACACACAAGCACACACACACACAAGCACACACACACACGCATACACACACAAGCACACACACACGACACAGAGGCACACAACACACACATACCTGCATGAGGCACACATGCAGAGCCGCAGGCAAAGCAGTACACAGTACACACACACGCACGCACACACGAACGCACGCACACACACACACACACACACACACACACACACACACACATACACACACACACACACACACACACACACAGATTCTTTATTTAGGTCCGCATTTTCAAAAAAGATTGCAGGTGCCCAAATATAATTCCATTGCTGTTGTGTTGTTTGGCCGTTTAACATGTGTCACATTTCATGGTCACAAGCCAGCTTCTAGGATGTACACAATATATACTTACTGTACCTGCACATACATCCACACACATACATATATCTTAGTGGTATAATATACACAATAATGATGTACAGTTAGCATACAGAAAATACGGGACACACACACGCAACTGCAGCTGCCTGGGGCTTGACTGGTTTTTGACGTTAGTGGATCAGACAGATGCTGAGAAAGAAGAACACGTAATCTACAGTATGGCATCATATAGAAGAGCACTAACAAGCACTGGACAACAAGGAACACTCTGCATAGATCAACGGCCTTGTGGACAACACACACGTCTAGATGGCTATGCATGGAGAACACTCAAGGGTCAAGCAGATTTAAGTTTGCAAGACTTGACTAGTCTAGACTAGGGCCAGAACAGAGCCGAGACCACTGGGAAGTGGTAAATCCTAACAAGAACAGATCTTCTAGCTCTTTACCCACACACGTTGTATTAGATGACCGCCAAATCTCTGAGCAGGATAAAATATGCTTATCTTTTAATAAGCATTTTATGAATGCAGGTCATGTTTTAGAGAAGGAGCCCTAACCCCCCTACTGTCAGTCCCGCACCCAGCGCCCCTTTTGAATGTCCCTCCCATTTTAAATTTCAACCTTTTTCCTCTATCAATGTTGTTGAGGCTATTCAAACTTTGAATTCTGGATGTCCTACTGGAGAGGATAAACTTGACTCGTCATTTTTAAAGCTAGCAGTGACTGATCCTACAGTTCTAGAGCAACTAACTCATATATTTAATCTTTGTAAAGCCACTGGCAAAATTCCTAGGGCTTGGAAATCTGCTCATGTGACTCCACTACATAAAGGAGGTGATAGGGCAGAACGTAACAACTACTGCCCTATTTCCAAGCTTTCTTTTTTTTTTTTAGCAAAAGCTTTGGAAACATTGCTTAATAATCAGTTGAAATATTTTCTTTCCACAAATTCAATTTTAAATCCTCATCAATCAGGTTTCAGAGCAAACCACAGTACAAAAGTCACCCTGGTTACTAATGACATTAGATCAGCATTAGACAAAAAGAAACACGGTGCAGCCCTCTTTGTAGACCTATCTAAAGCTTTTGATACCGTTGATCACACACTTTTATTACACACTCTATCCAGGATTGGTTTTGATAAAAATGCCTGTGCAAAGTTACATATCTGAAAGATATCAATGTGTGAAGTCAGGGAATATCCAGTCCATTTTTTTTACCTGTCACAAAAGGTGTCCCACAAGGGTCAATTTTGGGCCCTGTACTTTTTACATTATATATCAATGATATTGTGTTCTCTCTTAATAATTGTTACGCCCACCTCTATGCCGATGACACTTAGTAATTTATTGTGTTGCTGCTTCTGTTGAGCTAGCTATTAAGCATCTACAAGCTGCTTTTGACAGCTTACAAGTAGCTCTTCCTAATCTTAAACTGATGCGTAATGCTAGCAAAAAAAGTTTATGGTGTTAACTAGAAGTAAAAAAAGTCGCTTTTAATACTCTAGGTATTGAGACAAGAAATGGGTCTAACATTGAAAGAGTTTCAGAATATAAATATCTGGGTATCTGGCTGGATGATACATTTAATTTTAAATACCACATTAATGTCTTAACAGGTAAATTACGCCAGAAAATTGTTTTTTTATACAGAAATAAATCCAGTTTTCACAAGTTTTGTAGGAAAAGAATTGTAGAGGCTGTATTTTTATCTGTGCTAGATTATGGCGATATTATATATGGCAATGCTGCAGCTACTGATCTGGTACCTCTAAACGCTGTATATCACTCTGCTATTATTTTCATTACTGATGATACATTTTATACACATCATTGTATCTTATATGACAGAGTTGGTTGGCCGTCTTTAGAAATGAGAAGAAAAAGACATTGGTATCTCTTCATTTTCAAGGCTTTAACTGGAAAGCTGCCTCTATACCTCACATCAATGTTGAACTATTCTACAAA
>NC_140255.1:18143755-18186255 GCF_949987555.1 Borostomias antarcticus
ATCTATCATCTCTCCTCTTCTCACGGGGAGACCAAGTAAACAACCAGGACTTACCTACGTCTGTGTCTCTATGGTTTTTGATGATTTCCCCCAGTTCAAAATGGCCAGACATTACTGCTACCTTCAAAATACACAAAAGAAGTTATATTCTAATGTTATACAATCAGTTTGTCAAATTATTCCCTGGATAAATGTTTAATATCAAGAGTGTGACCAAAGCCACAGTCTGTGGACTCAGTTGATGTACAAATCGATTCAAGTTGCTATAGATACCTGGAAGGGGGTTTGTCCATGTTTGTTCTTAGCCTCCTTATTGGCCCCTCGGTACAGAAGAACTCGAACACAGCTCTCCTGATTGGCCAGGGGAAAAGGTAAATATTATTTAATGTGGATGAGGCCAAGTCACGCACTACCTTGGAACCCTTGGGTCAGTTGTTCAATAGATATGAGACAGTATTTCTACAGTACCTAATAGTTATGACACAGTATTTCTACTACTGTACCTACTGTAATAGTATACACAGTACTGTATTTCAACAGTACCTTGTAGAGGAAGTATTTCTACAGTACAATGTGGAGGAAAATATTCATGTATGCTGTGTGCAAACTAAGTTAGAAAACTGATTACAAACAGTGTGTGGAAGGGCAAAGACAGATACGTCCTCAGTGGAAACTCACTGAGGCGTACAGAAGTGATATGAAAAGTCAGTTGAAGGTTAGTTGTGTGACTAGAACAGTATCAACATGTTTTCGTGTTGTAGAAGAGTCTAGACCTCTCCTACAGGGGCCCTGTCTCCAACTTGATCTCTCATAATAAGGACTTGTCTTGAGAAAGCTCAGAATGAGGGCTAGGATGCTCACACACGTGATGAAGTAAGATATTCCTATGAAACAGGAACATGTCTTGATGTGTTCCTCCTGGTGCTGTATAATAAATGCTGTGCTCTGTCTCTGTTCAGAGGGGCATTCTGCTGTGGTTCAGTGTGTTACACTGTTGCCTCACAGCAAGAAGGTCCAGGGTTCGATTCCCGCCTTTCTGTGTTCTGAGTTTGCATGTTCTCCCAGTGCTCACTCAGGTTCCCTCCACATAGAACCCCAATATGAAAAACATGCAGAAGAACAGATGTTCTTCAGTCCTGTCCCTGACCACTGAGCCCTTGGACTTGGTCCCCGGGCGCCATTGATGAAGCTGCCCACTGACCCGCTGTACATGCATGTGTTTATGTGTTGTACAGTATGTTGTGTGTCGCCTCTCACTTACGCCTGTGTTGTGTGTAACTGCAGTGTGACGAATAAATGACTCCAAGGTCCAGTATTCATTAATTATTACACCTAGCAAGTGTTTTGTCTCCATGCTTATACATATTAAAGAACTAGACTGGGTCTAGCTAAGAGTGATTGTGTTTTCTCTTTGATTCATCTCACCATAAGTACAAATTTAGGCAAATTCCACAACATAACCTAAGACATTTCACGCAGTAATTCTATAGTACCCAAGAGATAAGACAGTATTTCAACAGTAATAGACATGACACAACATTTCTACAGTACCTAATAGATACGACACAGTATTTCTACAGTACCTACCCTATTGTAGAGAGCAGATATGTGAAGTGCGGTGTTCCCTGAGCCATTCTGAGAGATGGTATCTGCCCCATAGAACAGCAGGTGCTCCAGGTGCTGGGCAAAACCATTCTGGCAGGCCTGTGGGGGGGGGGGGGTCACATGTAGAGCGAGGATTTTAAAATGACATAGATAAAGTAACCCAGGCAGAGGTTAGGAAGGGGGGGGGACACAGAGAGAGAGAGACCCACAATTGTCCATACAGGAAACGGTCCCATGATGACAACAGAGCAGAAGAATGGGAAGCTCTGGATTACATTGCTACCTAAAGATTGTGTGAGTCAGACAAAAACAAACAAACAAATAACTCTCTGTAGGGTTTCCTTAGTCATATTTTTGCAGACAAAAGACAATCACAGCCAGAATGGAACACCATGACAACCAAACTGAGGTGCTGACAGAGCATGAGAAAGCGCCTGAGAGAATGACACATGTGGCACCAATTACACCATCAGTTACATAATGATCTAAGACAGAGAGAGAGACAGGGAGAGAGAGAGTGAAAGAGAGAGAGAGAGGGGGGGGAGAGAGAAGGAAAGAGAGATAACAGCTAATGTCTTATCAGTATTGGACTCAATGTGAGATGATTTGCGATGAGTATTAAACTCAAATTAAGCTCAACATGACTCGAGAGTAAGACTCTCTGACATCATTTCTGTTCTTTCAGTCCAACCAATTTTGCTTCTCCTTCATTTCATGTTCTGATCTGTAACCAGGGGTGTAGTGGTGGTCGCTGGTTGTGGGGCCATGCCGCTCTTCCCCTAAAACTTAATACATCCGTTTATGTGTGCGTTATGTGTGATGGCGTCGTTAAATTGGAGCCCCTCCCCCACAGACTAAAGAAATCCCCACTATCCACCACGGTCTGTAACCCCTTTCAGACCATAAGAGCTGGCCTAGGCAGTCACTTCTTCTCAAAAATCTGTGTCATGTCACACCCATTAACAACCCACATAGTTATCATACAAGAGTATGTGGGCGAAGCTACAGTATCAATGAGCGGCAGCTGGGCATGACATGAGGGGGTACCTTGTGTATTTCTTGCATTCCAAATTCCTCTTCATCCCTGAGCTATGGGGAGAGTGGAGGAGGAGGAGGAGGAGGAGGAGGGGAGTAGGAGGGAAGGAGAATGGGGAGATGAGTGAGAGAACGCCCCTCAGGGGAGGAGGAGGGGGGTTAGATGCTGAGAGTGGAGAGAGAGGGATGTGTGTACGTGGCGTTATGTGTTTTACAATGTAGTTAAGACGGAACTTTACAAACCTGAGGAGCAACAGACATACAGTACGGCATTTACACAGGTGACCACATGACACGTTTTCATTATTGACAGTCAGTGTGACGTCATAGAGGGATTAAACGGAACGACAGATCAACATACAGATAAAGTATAGACAGGCAGGTGGACAGGCAGGTAGATACCTGGTGAGACTCGTCCCAGCCATTCTCGTCCCTCACCCCCAGCCTGGCCCTGTAGTAGAGCAGGGTCTCGCAGCAGGAGGTGTCGCCCCCTGTCAGCACGGTGTGGTACAGCGGGGGCAGCCCACAGCGGTCTCTGTAGTCAGGAGACACACCCATGGACAGGAGGGCCTGAGGACAAGATCGGGGCAAGGGGGAAAAAGAGACTAAGGAATGTGTCTATTATTGTGTGTGTGTGTGTGTGTCTTTAGGTGTGTGTGTGTATGTGTGTGTATGTGCGTGTGCGAGTGTCTGTGTATGTCTTTGTTTGTGTGTGTGTGTGTGTGTGTGCATCCTATGTATTATGTAGGGAGGTATGGTTACCAGGAGTGCAGCGTGGTTCTGTGCCCTGACAGCCTTGTGTAGAACCGTCAATCCATCTCTGCTTCTGAAGTCCACATGGGCCCCAGCCTGGATCAGAACCCTGAGGCCCTGCACTGACAGACCGCTCTGAACCGCCACGGAGAGGGGGCTCTCTGGAGGGAGGAGGAGAGAGAGAAAGAGAGAGAGAGAAAGAGAGAGATAGACAGATAGACAGAGAGAGAGAGAGAGAGAGAGTATTGTATATATTTGCTTTGGCAATACTTGAAGTAATTTCTTCTCATGCCAATAAAGCATCGACATTTAAATTGAATTGAAATTGAGAGAGTGAGAGAGAGAAATATAGAAATAGAGAGAAAGAGATGAACTGAGAAATAAGTAGCAATAGAGAAAGAGAGAGAGAGAGAGAGAGAGAGAGAGAGAGAGATATAGAGGGTAAGGGAGAGAGAAAGACAAAGATAGAGTCAATTAATGAACAGTCAGTTGTCTTCCAGAACCACGAGGCTAGCTTCTGCCCAGAGAGCCCATGTCACAGTCCTTATGTCTCGGGCGGGTGTTTAACTAACCTCCACTCTCAGGGTCGTGGAAATTGGGGTCGAGACCTTTCTCCAAGACCTTTGACATTTTCTCCAGGGCGCCACTCTGAATGTAGTCCAGAAACTTCTTCAGACTCGCCTAGAAGAGCAGGAGGTTCACCAGAAAAAGTTTCTTTCTGCCACATTCAGGAAGCTACAGCTCCATAGAAATAATGTGTGTGTGTGTGTGTGTGTGTCTGAAGGTAGTTATAATCGTTTAAGAATTAATACCTTGGTGTGAAGTTTTGCAAGTAACTTTTCATCAAGATTTGTCTGTTTATAAACCCTGGTCTTGTACCTAAACTGCAAAACAGAAGATAAACATTAATTCAAACACACTCAGTTGAGACACAACCAAACTAAACACAGCTGCTTTATTTCATTTCTTGGTCTAATTTTCCTATTCATATGACCTTTGACCCCAGAGGAGAATCTAAACCACAAGGTGGGGCCTCTTTCTGAGACCAAATCAACCCCTCACCCACCCTAGTCAAGAACATGCAGCCAACACGCCACTAGAGGGCACTACAACATCAGTCCAGGCATATCACACACAGCATAGCAACCCCAGTGGTGCAATGTGCATCTTCGCAAAAAAAAATAAATACATAAAGTATGTCATGTCACACCCATTAGCAACTCACTTACTGGAACACTGAAAGCACTGATAACAAGTTTGTCTCGTGCCTAAAAATAAACAAGCTTGCAATTCCTGTCAGTATCCGTGCGATGACTCTGGTATTGGTCTGGCATTTTTCCATTAGGCTAATAGGCTACCCTCTAACTGCTCAAGGTAAAAGTGCGTTGACCTTGAACTTGATGGATATACACCTCTCTTGAATCTCTGTCTCTCTCTCTTTGAAACTCTCCCCATTCCACCTCTTTCCCATAGTATACCTCCAGGTAAGGCACCCCCTTCTCAAAGGATTGTGGGTAGTGTCGGAGCGAGCGCTCTTCCTCCAGGAACATGGCGTCGCGTCCGTCGCCAGCAGGCTGGAACAGGCCGTAGTTGTAGACATCCCACAGAGACTCGCTCAAGGAGCAGATGACCTGCTCCTTAGCACTCCACACCGTGGAGTCCGGGTCGAACTGCAGACACCTCTGGGTGGAGGTTGTCAGAGAGAGAGAGAGAGAGAGAGAGAGAGAGAGAGAGAGAGAGAGAGAGAAATAACGTGTTCACAAATGAGATAAACAAAATAATATTACACATAACATATGATGAGATATGAGATATATTAGATATATACCAAACAGCAAAGGCAAAAGTGTCCTTTCTTAAAACTCACAAGGAGAATAAAGCTCTTTTCATACAAACACACATGCATGCACGTGCACACACACACACACACACACACACGCACGTGCATGATCCACCAGGAGCTTGCTGGTCACAATGGACCAAAGCCTTTGATGTTTTATGTGCATCCGGTGCACATAATTAGATTTCACCCTGATTTTCTCCGCTGCCCAGTCCCCATACAGATCCATTTCTATACATGATTGTATTACGTTGGGAGAGGACAATCCCTTCATTTCTCTTCAAGGAACCCTATAACAGCCCATAAGAGTCTGGGGTCAGAAAGAGATAAATGGAGCTACAGAACATTACTGTTCCCTTCTTATGAACAGTAAGTCAAATTGCAGAGCTCAGCATATTCCCCCCCTCCTAGGTCTCTCCATCTCATACTGTAGCCAACACCATTGGCATGGCAACGTGTTCATTAGAGGAGCAAGGCACCCGTTGCCTTAGCAATGCCTTGGTGGTCCCTGGGAGGTACACCGCATGAGGACTTGTGTGTGTGTGTGTGTGTGTGTGTGTGTGTGTGTGTGTGCGTGTAATTCCTGGGAGAGAGGGGGTAATGTAATATATATGAGTATGGCACTTCCCATCCCTGCACTGTTTCAGAGAGGATTTTCTGTTTGGTTCTGCTCTCAGCACTTCTCCTCACACGGCCCAGCAGCACTGCTGAGACAATATTATTCCACTGAGATGGATCAATGTCTCGGCTTATGTTGTGTGATTCCCAGTGTTTACCAATTCATCATCTCTGCATCTCTATCTCGTTAATATACTCCTCCTTCTGTCTCTCCCTGTCTCTCTCTCTCTCTCTCTCTCACACACACACGCACGTGCGCGCACGCACACACACACACACACACACACACACACACACACACACACACACACACACACACACACACAGGCCTACTGTACACACACGCGCGAGCACACACTTGCTCGTTACCCAGTTTTAATATTTCCTCGTCTCCTCCCTCCCTCTCCTCCTCTCCGTCCCCCTTCTAATCAAGACTGATCATATTTCACGTGTGGGGTGCCGGGAGTGTTTGTTAGAGCTGGCGGGTGGGCGGACTACGATGCCTGCGGTTGACGCTGCTCTCAGACCGCCACGGACAACATCTCCCCGCGGTTCACGCCTTTTCACACTGCTAACTTCCCTTGGCCCTCCCCGAACTCATTAAAACCTGATTAGATCATTAGCAATTGCAGACAATTACTGTTATATTGAGGGCAGATGATCTGACATGTAGAACGGTTGGAATGCTCTGGGACTTGAGAACGGTAGAGATAGAATGGTGGACGGGGGGAGGGGTTAGCGCAGGGCAGGGCTCTCACCTGCTGCTGCCTGTGTTATGGGGCGTGAGTGGGCTGGACAATTCTCACCTGCCTCCGGAAGTGCAAATCAGTGCCAAACCCCTGTTAGCACGCTGTAATTATGGCGTTAGGCTGCCAGTTACATTGAATTATTAACCGAACAGATGTTCTTGCACATAGCTCAACGTCCAGAAGTCTATGGATGTTTTTCCTTCATGGATTTCTAGAGGCACCGGGGCCACATAATGGCCACCACTATTGACTTGTATTGTTGTAGTATTATATTCCTGTTCCTAACTGTGTCTGACTAATGAACTAACGAACAAACTAACTAACTAAGTAACTAAGTACTTAGTTACTTAGTTAGTTAGTTTGTTCGTTAGTTCATTAGTCAGACACAGTTATAACTAACTAACTAACTAACTAACTAACTAACTAACTAACTAACTAACTAACGTCTCTGTCAGGTCAACAACCAGGCTGATCAGGCTGAAATAAAATGCATTATTATTATTATTAATATTTTTATTATTATTATTATTATTATTATCATTGGCCTGGACTCATGTGTTATACTGCATTCGCATGTGATGCACCTACTGTCTGTTTGATGTCGGGGATCCCGATGCGGAACACCATCATGGTCAGGTGGGTGTCCTCCAGCGGCGCCACCGTCGTCATGCTACGCTCCATGTGGGCCCGCCTCTTCAGCAGCGCATTGGTCGGGGCCGGGTAATGGAGCTGCTGATTGGCTGCAACGTGGTGGTGCTGCAGCTTACCGGCCGTCTGCAGGTGAGGAGGGACTTGACTGGACGGGTACGGGACGCCGCGGTTGCCCGGGTGGCCGGGCCTCGGCGGCCGGTCTCCTCTCTGTCTCCCGACCACGATGGCCGACGGTTTACCCCCCTCCCCCCTCCCCAGCCTCCCGCCCTTCATCTCCCTCTCCCCCGGGCCCTCCAGCCCCCCGTTCTCCCGCCCCCCCTCCCCTCTTCTGTTGTCCCTCCTCTGCTCCTCTTCCTCCTCCTCATCCTCCCCGTCCTGGTCCTCCTCCCCCGGATAAAAGTGTTTGCTGTTTCCCAGCATCCTTTGCTGCGCAGTGTCACTGCAGGGAGGGCTGGCGGATGTTGCCGTCATGGCGATGTGACATGGCTGTCCCGTGCAACGTTGGCTTCACCGCCGAAAACATGCTGTGGGCAGAGAGGGGGGGAGGAAGAGAGGGAGAGAGGGCAATTAACTTTAATTGATTAACCACAGTGAAATCAATAGACAGTATTACTCTGACTGCGAGAAATTGAAATAGTACGTGTACAAAAAGAGCAGCAAAGCGCGACAAGAGTGTAGGCGCTGTTCATGAGAGGACCCCTACTCAGACACCAGTCCGATGGTAACAGTGGTATCCTACATGCGGCATGTGAACCAGCACAGCGCCGATCTCCATTTCCCATTTAGCTGCTTAGATCCCATGGGACGGACTATATATAAACTCTATGAATTAGCATCACAGGTTCATTGCAGGAGAGTGAGGACTGGTAGTTTAGCCATCGGCCAGTGGAGGGGAACATCTCACTACAGGCTAGCCTACATTCCAGTTAATGAAATCACCATCTATTGCTTTTATCTGGCACGACTCTGGCGTTCACAGCCCGACTCGCCCAGTTAAACAGTGTTTCACACTTCTGGATATTTGGCAGGCAGGCAGGGCCCTCCATATGTCCGGCCCTTGTTCTGCTGTGTGGCGTAGTCTGGCTACAGGGCTTGGCTGACTACAGGGTTTTGCCACTATGCTGATCTGGATCACTGTCAACGACCGGCTCCATGATGGCGGATGACGCCGGGAATACCCACAGCCTAATTGGCCAAGCTCTGAATCGGGAATGAAGTCCTGGAGTCTGAAATACATGGGGCTCAGTAATGAACTCTGATGGCCAGATGGCGCTCAATAAAACATGATATGAGGCTGTGGGGACAGCGAGCAGGTTGGACGTGGGGACAAAACAGGACAGAGAGAGACACGGGGGTTTCTTTCAGAAAACCACAGATGGAGGACAAAAGGGAGACGCGTCAATCGCATACATGACAGGAAAAATGGGTGAAAGAAGCACCAGTGTTTGAAAATCAAGATGGAATACGGCTGTTCGAAATGCAGGGCGCTCAACCCGCGGATCAATTGTTCCGATTGTTTACATCTCATTGAATACTGTGTCAGGAAGTTTGCCAGTTGAACACAGACAGGGGTGAGGTGGTGGTGGGGGGGTTGAACACAGACAGGGGTGAGGTGGGGGTGGGGGGGTTGAACACAGACAGGGGTGAGGTGGTGGTGGTGGGGGGGTGGGGGGGTGGGGGGGTTGAACACAGACAGGGGTGAGGTGGTGGTGGTGGGGGCGGGCGGGCGGGGGTGGGGGGGTTAGAGAGGGTGACAGTGGTGGGGGAGGGATACCCTGAGGAGCCAGTGAGTGATGTGGGGCGGTCAGTTGGACAAATCACTGTAAGCGAGTGTCTGTCAGAGGTGAGGCGGGGCAGCCAGGGAGGATGGAGAAAGGAGGAGGAAGAGGAGGAGGAGGAGGAGAAGGGGGGGGAGGTTGTCCGTCCGGCTCTGTAATCACTTTAGGCAGGGAGGGGTTGCTTTTCTACCATATAGGCCATCTCCGAGAAAATCAATCAGGCAAGTGATCTGGGAATTCAGAGACGCTGCATCAGTATCGCATTGTCCAGCCTATACATGTACTTCACAACTGCTGTTGACCAACTCTCGGGAACCTCATTCTACACCTTAACACCACGACTCTCGCTGACGCCACCTGGCTATGCAGTTCACAGCTCCCGCCTCACACGAGAAGTTGACGGACGCCATTTGTTGCTGTGCTGCTGTGTGTCAACACCCTGCGAGGTCTTAGGAGGTTAACACTGTCGCGCTGTCAACCATGTGGGAACGGAGAAGCCTGATTTATGTACTTTGTCTCGTTAAATATTTAAGAACGCCGAGTCTGCGCTGGGGGAGATAAGCGAAAAGAGGGACAGGCAGAGGATGGCCAGGCCAAGCTGGCGTCGGAGAGGCTAACTAATTGGAGAGAGAGCGAGCAAAAGGGGATAAGAGCAAGAGAGCGAAAGAAAGAGAGAGAAATAGATGTGTTTTGCATAAAGCCGAGTAATCAAATTGAGAGAGACAGGGAGAATGAGAGCGAGGGAGAGAGAGTTGAGTGGAAGGGTGATGGTATAGAACTAAGCCATAAAGGAAAAGAAACACGTAAGGGGAAGAGAATAGGATAGTCAAACCTAGCGGGGAATTAGAACAGCAGCAACCCCCAGTATACTGTACTTCAAGGAAAGTTAAAGGATAAATCTGCCTTGTCCTTTCGATAACCACTCAAACCATAATTTTACAAGCGAAAGAGAGCCCCGTGAGGACAGCTTTTTCTGAAAAGCTGCCCAGTTGAAGGGAGTCTGCCTGCCCGAAAGCCCGTTCCTGTCAGTAGCTACTGTCATGCTCGGCCTGAGCTCTGGTTTCCTCAGTATAAGACACCCCCAGAGACACCCGAGGAGAATGTTTGGAAGGGCTGGAAGATACTCATAAGTCCAAAAGGGCTGACACAGGCGCCCAGGCAGAAACCTGAGGAGATGGGTGGAAAGTGAGATGAGGATCAGCTGAGGATTAATCATGATAAGGAGGACAAAGATGGATGCTCTCCCTCAGCGCCCAGGAAGCTAAGATGGATGGATGGATTTGGAGAACAGGGATCGTGATATCACTATTTCCATCTATCTTTCCTCTGATAGAGAGAGATATAATCTAGGCCTAGATCTAATCTAGTTTTGTCTCCCTCATCGGCACTAAACATTAGGCTATAGGAAGGTAGCCTATAATTGGCAGGATTGAAGTGTGCAAATGGTACAGTTTTACAATGTCAATGAGAATAAATGTGCAACTTTACTTTGCAAGCTATAAACATGACTGTACTTGTAAGGGACACAGTACACCATAGCTACTGTATATCACAGGCCTAAATGAGCTGCAGTAGGCTACCTTTGTAAGTTGGTCCAATGATAGCACTAGCATGTCATCAGAAATGAGCGGGAAAGTCTTGGGGCATTGTCTGAATAAACATAGTCTTTAGCCTACTATATATTTAATACAAAATGGTACTATTGCATACTAAAAGTACTACATTGTTTAGTATGTACTATTCTATGAAAACATGTTTAATATGCAAGATTACTATCCAACGTCATCTAGCAAAAGTGATGTGAAGTCGGTATGGGCTTGCAACAAGATTGAGCTACAGAAGCCAGGCTGTTTTGTGTTATGTGCGGTGTATGTGAAGTTTCTGGACTTTGTAGTTAAAACTGTCTGTGGAAAAAAAGCAGCAGATATCTTACTTACAACAAGATTGAGCTAGCCAGGCAGTTTTGTGTTTATGTGTATGGTATTCATTCCGTTTGGAATATCCCACGATCTCTAGAAAGCATTAGCTAGCGCATGTAACATTAGCCATATTAGCTCAAGTTGGCTGGCACAGTTGCTGGTTAGTGATTTGAGACAAATCCCATCTTCTCCCGCGAGGGTTTATCAGTTGGCTGTGATTTGAGCTCTCATCACTAGCCTCTGGGCCAGTCAACTTGAGCTAATGCTTCTAGTTAGCTTTTTAGAGATTGTAGGTTCCAAAACTGAATAAATGCCGCACACATAAAAACAAAACTGCCTGGCTATACAGTTACTGTGTATCTTGTTGTTCTAAGATATCTGCTTTACTATGTCCACAAACTCCACATGCATTTTTAAGATAGGTTGCCAAATTACTGTCGCCTTAATGTCCATCATCATGGTTGATAAATTACTGACCGGAAACTGCACGGTATTGCCATCTAGTTTCCAAAATAGTATACTCTCAGTGTGAGGAGGATTTTTTTACATAGAAATATATAAAATATTATAGTAATAATAATAGTAGTACTACAGCCTTATTATGGGTATTCGGACATGGCCTAGGTCTTGCAGGGTTTTCTCCTCTCTGGGTCATTCTCAAGGGAATGGTCATAAAATGATGACGGCACAGGGCATTTTTCAGACCTTAAATGCACTGAATTCCTCACACACTCTCTCTCTCCATCTCTCACTATCTACCTCTCTCTCTCACACACACACTCTCCCTTTCCATCTCTCTCTCACCCTCTATGTAGGACAGAGCATGTGTATAGATATATTTTCAGTGTATCGGTCCCCAGAAAGTAGAATTGGAGTTCATCCAAGGAACAGATTGTCCCACTTTTACGTCCTGCAAAAGTAGAGCGGCCAAGTCCTGTCCTCCATATCCCTCTCTTTTCACTGGGTCTTCATCCTTCAACCTCTTTTACACATTTAGTCTCCTTTAAGAATTCCATGGATTGTTCAAGTATGTATTGCTAAGAGACAATTACATGACAAAGACAAGGAGTATTTATCAAGGCAGGTGTATTGATACGTTTCATGCGTATGGTTATCGTTAGCCATTGAAGAGAGGAGTGGTCAGGAGTATGCTACTGTATGCTCTGACGAAACAGATAATAATCTCTTGAGAGAGGATGTGGAGGAGGAGCTAAGTTAGAAAAAGCTGGGGTGCTACTCAGTGTAGGCCTACCAGTGGTACAGAAAGATAACAAACATTTTAAAGGTGCAATATGCAGGAAGGGATCTAAAATGGAAGTTTGGAAAAAGAAAGCTAGCAAATAAGAGTAAAACTAAGAAACATACTTACAGTATGACAAATTACATGTAGGACCTTTACAACAGACACTTTATATCATAGATATTTGGATGTGGTAAAATTACACCCTTCATTTTTAATCAAAAGGGTCATGCAGAGAGACGAGAGGGAGATCTAAAACGTCCTCCACATTTATTATACAACCACAATGAATTATTCTTATAGTAGTTTTCGCTGGTGATTACATTGAATATGACTGAAGAAATACAATGAAACGGTAGCGTGGATGATCATTGCTATAGGAAAAAAAATCCCCCTGCTGCCTTGATTCATATTACTGTACATCCAGATACGAGAACTAATAATCATCCTGTTGAGGGGGAAATCTTGCCTCAACACGAAACCAAATGCATTTTAATCAAACTGTATGTAAAATGCTAATCAAACCCCTATTCAAACAAATATTATATCGAATCATTGGTTGATTAACATAATTACCCCGGGTCTACACTCAAACAGTAAACAATTCCCATTCCCTCTTTTGAAAAAGTGGCCACATCTATCCTCAGAGGTTAGAAGCCCAGTGGGCACAGGATGACACTCATGATGATGGAGACAACTCTCAAACGAACCCAGCTCTGTCCTGTCCTCTGTCCCACCACACTGGAGCACGGGCTCTCCCTGCTACGAGTGCCTGACTCCACCCGCAGGTGGATCACAGATTTCCTGTCCAACAGGACACAGCGCGTGAAGCTGGGGAAGATCTCCGACCCAAAGTCCACCAGTACCGGCTCCCCACAAAGCTGTGTTCTTTCCCCCCTACTATTCTCACTGTACATGAACAAATGCACCTCCAGCCATCAGTCCATGAAGCTCTTGAAGTTTGCGGACAACATCCACCTCATAGGACTCATCTCCAAGGGGGATGAGTCCACCTACAGTTGGGAGATTGAACAGCTGCTGTCCTGGTGCGGCCGGAACAACCTGGAGCTTAACGCTCTAAAGACAGAGGAAATGGTGGAAGAACTCCGGGCCAGAAAGATCATGACCTCTTCACACCGCTCCCCTCTGGCAGGAGGTTGTGGTCAAAGACCCAAACTGTTTGACAGTAGGCTGGCGGTCTGATGCGGATCATCCCACCAGACTGTCTCTAAATGGGTCAGCTGGAGTAGCTATTGTGAGGCAAAGGCCTCATCTGGGCTATGCTGGTTGTGTAGAGGCTCTTGAACATCCCCTGTGCTATTTTTAGATCCTATTTTTAGCACCCCTCATGTCATTGTTGGTATTATTATTCTTTTCCTTGTCAGGCTCAAATAACTCAAAAAGCCCATGGTAATAATGATATAAATTAGCATGCCACAACTAGACCATTTATAACTAAAAGGGCATTCGAGAGAGCACAGATATCCGCCAATGATGCATGTCGTCAGCATGCTACTTAGAGGCACGAAATGTCAAAAATATACCGGTTAGGATTGGTCAAACAGGTGCATCTCTCTCTCTGTTGTAGCCTCTCTCTGATGTAGCCTATCTCAGTTTAGGTAGCTAGCTAGATATGACAGCAATAATCTAGCTAGCTACAAGCATAACTAGCTAATTCAAAGCAGTTGATCTTCGCCATCATTTAATTATTTCGGACGGGTCCTAATACTCACAAAATGGCTAGCTAGCTCTGTAGCTAGCTGAATCAATCCTTCCCAGCATGCTATCGTTAGATTACGTTACCTACTGTAGCAAGAAGCTAAAGGTGAAAAATAATTTGTGGTAACTCGCAAGCTAGCTACAGTAATATTAGCTAGCTGACATTACACTCGTTTAACACTCACCAAAATCTTGTAAAGCCGATCCTGCATGCCAGCTCTTACAGAACTGACTAACTCTCCTTTCACATAGCTGCAGTTCCCAAAATGGCCAGACTTTTTCACCTCTTTTAATACGTTTTCCCTCGTTCTGGAATATTTGTTTTCAGTGGCGATTGCTCCTATAAGCCAGGGTAAGCCTGGCTTACCCATACAGTACAAATCCGAATAAAACTTGATTTTTGCACCGTCTTTCAGTGAAAGAAATCGACTTTCAGACTGTTTTTGACATAAATGCATCTTATATTCTGCCATATCGCTTCATTTTCATCCGTTTTTACTGTTTTGGTAGTGCTCCGTCGCCCCCTACAGTCCTCATGAAAATACAGTCCACGTTATGGTCCGTTGACAGCTGTCTTATAGCTCCTCATTCACTTAACATTGTAGGCCAGGTAAAAGGATTCTGGCTTACGGAAATCAAGACCAAGTGAAAAATCAACCAATCAAATTAGCCCACACATACAAAACCGAAAAATATCATCATCAGTCGATATGTAACCTAATCTGTCATTTGTCAAAATACTTAAAAGTGAGCGTAGGGTAAGCCAGTTCTCGAAGTGCTTACATTGGAATTCCCATTGACATTTTAACATTGGGACGGTTTATACAATCAAAACTTGTCATGACTGTCCCGTCATTCACATCGCCTGTCAATCACATTACCCACTTTCGCTATCTAGCTACTGGCAGCATCAATGAACATGCAAAATGGAGATCTTGAGTATTTGATGAAAGTTGATTCCAAAATGAAGTGGATTAAATGAGTTTGGGTTCCGATATAAGGTAGGTATTTTGTGCTAAATTATCAGTTGTTATGGTTGTGCGTTTTGCTCTACCTAGATTTAATCAGCACTCGAGAGCGTGAACTTTGCTTCCTGGAGCGGTGGGCTAGGCCTAGTAGCCTAGTAAGCTAGTAGCCTAAACACTGATTAGTGAAGTAGGGGAGTAGGCTATTGAGTGCTGTGCCCTAAGGGGGTGTATTTTATCGTCCTGTCATTCCTCTTCGTGGTGCTTGGCCATTGTTGTCATATAATGGCTCTGTAGTTTATTTAGTGTGTCCTTAAAAGCTTGGTTGTTTCGGCCTAAATATTGCGCTCTTATTCGCTCGCTCATAAATTATTGGCCTTTGTTGATGTGTAGCCTGGGCTACTGTAGGCGCTTCGTGGAGTTCCGAAGGAGTACAGCCTAAAGCCTCTGCCTCCATGGTGACCGGAAGGATCACTGGATGGCCCTTCGTTGATGTTTCGGCCCACGATCACCATGGAGAGCCAAAGAGACTAAGCGAGTTGAGTTCCTTGGTTTCCACTAGCGGGGCATTGTGGAATACCAGAAGAATGCGGTGAATACCCCCCAAAATAAACACGCACTGCAGCTTCGAGGCCCTCATGCCACATGAAGGGGTCGGTGGAGAGCACTCCGACTAGGATGGGCAAGCCAATTGCAGCCTGTAAGAACCCGGATAGCCAGCAGGGGGAGCCCATACCAACAAACATGCTGTTTCACCAAGCCCCCAGGGTTCGAACTCAAAAGTGAAGGCCGAACTCAAAAGTGAAGGCCTGTATTGGGGGGTTATTTCGTGACATTTGGAAAGGAGGCTAATCGACCTAACCTGGTACCAGTGAATGCCGCTAAGCTAGGCTCGCCAGGTCCAGGTCTCGCGACTCCATATTGCTCTCACAGAGTTGAAAATGCTTCATACTGCTTGTCTAACCCCAGGGAAGATGGAAAACAAGTGTATTTCCCAAAATCTTGGCCATGTCCTTTAACTTGCCCCGGCCACTTCCATTGCAAACAATTTAGAGTCAGGTGAAAATCTCGATCTTGCTCAATACTTGAGCGATCAGTGAAATTATTAGTCTCTATATCTCAGATTGATGTTAGACATATGAGAAATAGGGCTAAATGTCCAAATTAGCACACTATCCCTTTAAGACCACGTTCTGCGTGGCTGGCTTGTTTTTCCTGAAATCTTTATCTCTTGGACTCCTTTGCTCTGGCCTAGTTTGACCTTGCTTGGCCATACTCATAGGACCCCACATTGCTGCTTGTAGTTTGGTTTAGATTGGTTTAGATCCTTTCCTACACAAAATTATATTTGAGAGCTTTCAAAGTGATAACTTTGTCACAGCGCTTATTAGGCTATTAAAACTGACTATAATCTCGAATAAAATGCTTTCAGGCAAGTAGCCTGAAGTAGTTGCTCTGTGCTGTTAGCAAAAACCATTTAAGCAAGTCTCTCTTTCAATTCTTATGAATTAAAGCTACAGTATGAATTAAAGCTACAGTATGAATTAAAGCTACAGTATGCAACGGGTTTAATAATTATGTCTCAATCTTTTTTTTCACGAACCTCTGCTGAGCTGTCAGAGCAAAGCTCTGATGGTGAAACACTGTAGGCTACACACACGGTGAGTCATACTTGATTTACAGTATGGAGATTTAATAACCACTTCAATCATCACATGTTTAATTTAAAATGAAAATGGGTGACTCTCAGGGGGCTTTTCGATCATGAAATACATGTTTTACACATTTCAGATGTAATAAAAAACCCATACACTTGGCAGCTTCATACATACATGTATGTACAGGCACCAACAGTACTCTCTCCCCAGCCCTCTCCTCTCAGCTTCATATGTACATACTGTACTGTACAGTGATTTGATTGTGGGGCGGCTGTGGCTCAGTGGTAGAGCGGGTCGTCCAACGATTGTAGGGTCTGCGGTTCGACACCCGCTTCCTCCTGTCCATATGTCGAAGTGTCCTTGGGCAAGACGCTGAACCCCAAATTGCTCCCAATGAGCAGGCTAGCACCTTGCATGGCAGCTGCCGCCATTGGTGAATGTATGTGTGAATGGGTGAATGAGAGGCCATTGTAAAGAGCTTTGGATAAAAGCGCTATGTAAGTGCAGTTTCATTTACATATAGAACATTTACATACAGAACATACAGCACCAACCTCGATCTCAGCCCCATCCTTTCAACTCCATACAGTCTGTATATACAAGACCCTCTGAGCCCTTCTTGTTCATGCAACCGTTTGAGAGAGAGTGTGTTAAAACACCATGGGGAGAGCGATTGAACTTCAAAGGGTTTGTCTGCAGCAGGATTGTTTTACATTTACAGTGGCGGGATACAAACACAGACCGAGGGGTCAGTGGAAACCTTAGTGTGTCTGAACAGAACATCTGAGGACAGCACATCCATTATCAGCTGTATATTTCAAGGGCATGCTTTACCTTTTAGGCCCCACAGAGTCCCTGGGCTCTTGACTAAAGACCTGAGGCCTCAAACCTACTGAAAATAGGCCATGGACAACTACTAGCGACGTGGTACAGTAGCTACAGAACTAATCACTCATGTTGGTGCAAGGTACAAGAAGCATCTTTTAAATTAGTCCAGATACTGATTAATGCCCAAAGTCAGGCTGAATCTTTGTGACAGATTCACTTAGCGCCTGCGTCTGTCTGAATGATGGCTTCTGGTTTCACTAGAGTAGAAAACTAAAGCAAACGCGGGAGCAGTTCCACCTGTCAGACATGGCTGACAACGCGAGGACCGGATTGACGCCGGGAGAGGAAGTCAGACAGACGTGGATGTCTGGTCTTGTTAAGACTCGCTCAGGAAGTGATTACTGTCGTGTGATTGGCTCCGTAGATGGACAACCCTGTCCTTGCGCACCAAGGCCCCACTGGACTCTAATGAAGCGCACAGGCAACATGGTCTCTCACTATTCTGTTCACTTACACAATTACGTTTTTTAGACAAGCATAAAATATTTTCACCTGATGCTGACAAAATTCAACGGGGCGTAAGCTACTGTAGAGTGCAGTGCATCAATTAAACATTATATTTTTTTTATTTTTTTTTAACATGGTTTACAAAGACTAGATTTGTCTGTTAGCCCTCCATCATGGTGGCAGCAGGACGGAAGCTTACAAGCCGCTATTTGCTGGGTTCGCTTGCAGCAATCCTCTTGTTCTCCACCCCAGGGGATGTCCTGCAATATGAAAGGACTGCCGAGTCAGGTGGAACTGATATTCTGCTGTGTTCCTCCTTTTTAATGAGTGTCGCAATGAGACTCGGTAATGACAGTAAAGTAAACTACAATAGGAGACCTCATTAAATTGATATTTTGTGGATGCTTGATTTTTTTTTGCCAAATGTTTAGGCTACTGATTCAGCTACCAACATGGGTAGGGTGTTGAATCTGTGGCATAGTGTACTTTTGTACAGGACTACAAGGTTTGTAATGTACAATATGTCTGTGATATACAGTAATACCAACATTCACAAGAGGGTTCGTCACAAGAGACTGTGCATGTGTGTGTGTGTGTGAGACTGTGCCTGTGTGTGTGTGTGTGTGTGTGTGAGACTGTGCCTGTTCACAAGAGACTGTGCCTGTGTGTGTGTGTAGTCCCATCTGCTGCAGCCCAGGTGTGATCGCCACATGGTAATGAACTAGGCAAAATATTGTATAGTAGATTTGTACGTATCTTTCTGCAGAGCTGATCTTTGTAGTTCACCTTCTCTGCTCTTGTGGAGTGGGAGCCGCGCTGACGTCGTCCCCAACATGCCTCCCTCTTCTCCCCCCCTCTCCCCCCTTCAACCCCTGGAGAATCACTGCAGCGTATACAGTAGCTACAGTACCCTAGTTACACTGCTCTTCACTCACCTGCATTCATCCGCTCACCTCCTTAGTTCTCAGATGAGAGGATGGATGTATACTGTATAAAAGAGAATATATTTGAGGACACCCCCATTGAGACCGCAGGCATGATCTCGATATGTTTTCTTTCATTGTGTTTAACTAATCACATTTGCTTTCTGTTTACACCCATTCTTTATGGTCACTCTGTCCCATTATGGCTTGGATAATGTCATTCCATAGCCTTTGTGCCATTTGAATGCATGTCGACGAATTGTTCTGCATTGGGGAAGGGAATCATTAATCTTACTGCACCCATTCTCCTCCAGATTGGATAGTCTGTCTATTGTCTCTTGAACATGACTTCCCCAAGGCCCGGGCCCTAGTAGGTTTCTATTAGTGTCAGTGTAGTGCTGGTTGTGAGATTCAAAGCCACGTACAGTAGGCTTCGTCTAGAGCGAGGCCTCGCATAGCCAATTACTCTGTATCTATAAGATCAAAGTCATTTGTGTTGCAGCTCATGAGCATGACTTACTGTACATGGTGTGCACCACCACTGGCGCATAGCACATCTCCCCTATCATGCAACAGCAACCTCTGACACACTTACAGCTGCTTCAGTATTACCACAGACCCAGAGGATACATACACGCATATACCTGTATGATGTCAGTCTGCAAGTCGCTGTGTGTGTGTGTGTGTGTGGGGGAGGGGGTGGGTGGGGGGGGGGGGTGGACCAACCTCCCAAATGCCTGAAATAGAAGCATCAGATAATGATCTCCAGTTTGTCGACAGCCACCAACAGGAAGTGTGAGGGACGGGATGCTGATGAGCTCTCAGATGCTAGTGAGCCTCTCTGCCCCTCAGAGCTCCTACAAGACAATCTAGAACTGTCTGGGTAAGGTTGACCGTTTTCACATTTTCACAGTGAGCTGCAGTGGTTTTAATTTTAATTCATACATTTTTAATGTACCCTGTATTTAGGTTGGGAAACCCCATTAAGGCTTTCCAATCATTTTATACACTTTCTGCACATTTATCTGGCTGAGGACCTCAATATTTCTGAAGATGACTGTTCCCCAACCTTTTTGTTTAAGTGGCCCACTCAACATGCAAACTCTAATTTCATTTTAATTCACAATTCACATTCATTCAAAAGAAGCAATTTAATCTGCGTAACCCGCCCTAACTCCCACCAATCCCATTCCACTAAGCAGGCACTCTGACTCTACTCTGGCACCAACTGTAGCAAGCAAAGTGGGCTAAAAAAGACCAGTTAGCCCCAGGGCAAATAAAAACCTGTCATATCAGTTTCTTCTAAGTGATGTGCGCAATTACTGGAGTGCTCGCTTTGAAGCCTCTGAGACCCTGTCATTTCAGTTCTGTCCCACTTTACCGCTCCACATATCTGCATACAGCATCAGAATAAGACCTCTACAGCAGCAACACACCCCTCCACATAACCCTCACTTCAGCTCGCACTTCTTTCCGAAGAGCACTGCGACTCAGTTTAAAACGTGGGCTGTTGATGAGGTGCACACGCCACCCTCTTTCTTTGTCTCCAACTGAAAAAAAACCCCAACAGAATCTCTCGTAGAATCTTTATGCTTGTGTACACGAGGTCTCCGTCAACAAAACTGAACTTCCTGACTTTCTGCTGTGACTGTGTCTTTGACACATTTTTGTGGCTTGCTCATCTCTCCCTCCCACCCTCAACGCCAAAGCCTCCTTTTCTTTGTAACTACGGTACCATCCAGACCATATGAGGAAGCTGAGAGGCGTGTTAATGAAAGGCAGTGTATACATACCTTCCTACTGTGCCGGTTGGTCTGCGTTCCTCCGCCTTGTATCTGCAGTGACCTCCTTCATACAGTCCATCCACAGAGAGAGTTCGCCGGGACCAGGGGTGAAGAAGGTGAGGAAAGATCCAGGTGGAAAAAATAAGCAAAGAGGGGAAAAAAGAAAAAAAAAATCTTGTCTCTTTCAATATCACATTTTCATGTCGTCCAACTCTATAAACGTGCACCAATGGGACCCTGAGCAACTGTGTTGATCACGAGGGGGGTCTGACAACCTCTGTCTGCCCCATCTTGCGCTCGCTCTCTCTCGCTCTCTCTCTTTCTCTCTCTCTCTCTCTCTCTCTCTCACACACACACACACACACTCACACGCGCACAAACCCTTTCACCTACTCTACCCCCCTCTCTGTATCTCTCCCTCACACACATGCACTCTCCATTCAGAGAGCCCTGCTCCCTCTCTCCCTCTCTCCCTCTCTACAGCTGGTAGGTTGGTCTCTCCCTCCCTCCCTCCCTCTCTACAGCTGGTAGGTTGATCTCTCCCTCCCTCCCTCTCTACAGCTGGTAGGTTGATCTCTCCCTCCACTCTCCTCTCTCCACCATTACCTCCATATTCCCACTCTCACCCCTCCAGCTCTTCATACACTATTCTCTCTCTCTCCTCCTTTCACTCACTCACACGTGCTTGCATTTCACTCCTGCCACCAATACCTCCCTCCCTCCCACACACACACACACACACGCTCACTCCACTCCCTCCCTCTACTTCTCTCTCTCTCTCAATCTCCCACATCCCATTTCATCATGCCCCGTGTTCCACTCCCCTGTTTTGCCCTGAAAGCCGAAGCCTGATGCAGGCCACCTCATCTCTCCCATTCTCTTTGATGCTGAGAGATCAAAATAGCAGGCTACCGGCTCCATCCACTGTCTGGAACGCTAGACCTTATTCTTCTCTACTCTCTCTCTCTCTGTGTCTCTCTCTCTCTCTCTCTCTCTCTCTCTCCACAGCATGGTTCCTGTGGAAAAATAGGAAGCTTCATGTGATCACTAGCACTACGGAAAGGTGCCATGAGAGAGAGAGAGAGAGAGAGAGAGAGAGAGAGAGAGTTATAATTACCACCTGTGTCCCCATAGGATGAGCTTTGCAATGAGATCTACAGATGTGTCACATTTGTCTGTCCCACCTCCTACTGGTGTTGACACACATAGGTTCCAGACAGGTAGCTGTCTGGAAAACAACTGATGGAGTTGAGAGCTGCTACCGAGTTAATAAATTGTGCACGTGAATAATATTTGTGATTGACCTTCCTACTTGGGAGCAGGCAAATTCAATAATTTAATTATTTATTTAGGTAATTAGCAACAACATGGTTGTGGTTATATTGAATGGGTTTGAGAAGTGACAATGGTGAAGAGCACTAGTTGCCTAATGTGTTAGGAGCCTTAACCTTAAGGTATCGCACAACTAGAACTACACTTAGCCTTAAGGCCAATTCACACTGCCCAAACAAACCCAATCAGCCAACAGCTGTTGGTTTCTGTTGGATTGGTGTCTCTCTGTATTTTCTATAATTTGCTGAACAGCAATTAACCATCCAGCAGGCTTGAATAATTTCTTTAATATTGATATATGGACTGAAAAGGGACCACCGTTGGAAGCTGGACGGCAGACTGACCCAGTAATGAGTGGATCTAGCTGAATGTGTTTAAAGTGTCAGGGGATGTGCAGTGGAGTGAGCCAGAAGGACATGCAGATGAGGCTGCCATTTTGCCCTCTCCTCTGCTGTTTTACTGAAACGTACATGGCACTGTAGTACTCTGCTAAGTGCTCTCACTGCTTCATACTCTCCGTCGCATCAGTATAACACCACCACACGTAATGGTCCTACACTGGTGTCTCTCTCAAAACCCACCACACTTGATAGTCTTACTCTGGTGTCTCTCCCTGGTTCTGCTGCTGTCCTATGGCCTGATTCTGAGAAACAAGTCTTCAGAGTTAACCCTTTCGCTGCCACAGGCAAGGGGGAGAAAGTGGGTCATGGGCAGATGGAGGAGAGTAAGGATTGTGTGTGTGTGTGAGTTGGAGGAGAATAAGGATTGTTTTGTGTGTGTGTGTGTGTGTGTGTGTGTGTGTGTGTGTGTGTGAGAGAGAGAGATAGAAAGAGAGGGGAAGAGAAAGGAAGACAAAGACGAGAGTATAAGAGTCAGAGAAAAAGCTGTCAAACGAAGGAAGGGTACAAAAATGATTGTATTATTTTGATGAAATCAAGGGTACAGTATAGCAACCAGAAATAATAGATAGACAGACAGACAGACAGACAGACAGACAGACAGATAGATAGATAGATAGATAGATAGATAGATAGATAGATAGATAGATAGATAGAATACTTTAATAATCCCCAATGGGGAAATTCCCTTGTTGTAGCACATAAAACATATAAAAGGAACACAGTAAAAAAACAACTCATAAAAGACACAAAGGCATAAACAACAGAATTAAAAGTGCAGTAGAAATAATGTCAAATTAAATAGAGACACACTTATGGTTAGGCATATAGCACTAGCACCTCTTAGGCATAATTAATAGACCACTGACCTATTTTCTAAACTTTATGTGAAAATGAAAATAAAAGCAGAAACCTTAACCTCAGATCACCTCTCTCCACACCTTTTATGTAATTTTTGTACAACCTCAAGAAAATAAATACAGAGAGAGGCTTCTCACCCAAACCCATTGATAAATCCCAGAGAGACAACGCAGTACTGCCCTCTGGTGGTAGCTAAGGGTAGCAGACAGAAGCGGTTCTGTTCACTGGGAGAGTATGACAGAAAAGCGTAACCGAAGCAACATAAGTGCCTTAACTCTACTCTCTTTTTAATAGGGAAGCGTGCATCGGCTGACTGTGAGATGTTCATGTCCCAGAAACACCGGAGCATGTCCTTCTGTGGTGTGGTAGGTTTGTGTCTGAGAGAGCTGTCCTTCGTCGTCGGATCTGTGAGTTAGGTCATGGGATTTGAAGGGGATTTTAGGGCTGGGTGAGGAGTTGTGGGACTGCTGTAGGGCTATATTTACTTTCCTTACTGATGCGGGGATTGGTCATCGAGTTTAGATGTGTTATCGTTTACCTGTGTCTCTCTCTCTTTCTTTCTCTGACCTGATGTTGTATTTGCCGTGATGTTGCACACTCCGGTACGGTAGGTGGCGGTATGCACCTTTAACGTTGGTGCTCAATCCGCCCTCAAAACTGAGAGAAGAAGAAGAGTACTATACAAAGAAGTAGCCTAGTTATTAACTAGTTGCGGTTTGGATGCGAAGTCGCATGAGAATCAGAACATGTTGACTTCAGCCGAAATGGAGTTGCTTAAAGCATTTATCATCCAACGATTAACAGTCGCGGCTGCTGAGATAATTGGAGCAGTTGAAGAAGTGATCAGTGACCAGACGGAGGGAAACGGATATCTTCAAAGGCTAGATTTGGTGTCCAACCCTGAGATAAAGAGAGGTTTGTTTGTACAGCACTTATTTTTTATAAAAATAACCTTTGTAGGCCTATGCACTTATGAAACATGTATTAGTAGTATGTATATAAGTAGAAACAAAGAATCCCAAGTCTAAATCATATCTGTTACACAAATGTTGTTGATTTGTGTAACAGATGTTACACAGACAGACAGATAGATAGATAGATAGATAGATAGATAGAGAGAGAGAGAGAGAGAGATAGATAGATAGATAGATAGATAGAATACTTTCTATCTATTATTAAAGTATTATATCTATCTATCTATCTATCTATCTATCTATCTATCTATCTATCTATCTATCTATATCTTTCTGTCTGTCTGTGTAACATCTGTTACACAAATGTTGTTTATAACAAATAATATGCCCCCCCAGGGGGCAGTGCGGTGCACTCTGGGCGCTCCCCCTGCACTCAAGTCCAAACCCTGTGTCTCTGGCACCCTCACACAGCCTGCTGGCTTCGTTCTAAGTTTTGTATTCATTTAGTGTAATCCTTGTCCAAAAAATGACTGGAGGTGAATGGGTGGCTGTATTTGGCCGATTCTGTGGCGCCCCCTTCAGGTCACAGCCATGCTACACCCTTTCACCGAGTTTTGTGAAAATCGGTCCAGTAGTTTTTGCATAATCCTGCTAACAGACAGACACGCACAATCCCACCCACACACGCCACGAAAACATTACGTCTCGCTGGAGGTAATTATTTATTGCGTATGTTGTGTCTTTCCTTTAGAACTGCAGGGCCATGGTTCTGAAGAGGAGGTCTCCCCAGGTCAGCAACTCTGTGTGCAGGAGTACAGAACCATCCTGGGCCCGGAGAACCCAGACAGAGGGCTATGGAGGACCAGGTTCAACAAGTGACTCGCTGCTTCTCATTCTAGTAAATCCTGTCAGTACTGACGGGGTGGAGAGTAGTCGTTTACTACAGTCTGTCTTAAAACCTCTCAAACCTGAGATAAAGAGAGGTTTGTTTCTCCTGGACTTACTCTTATATTGTTGCCTGTCGATAACCATTCATTGCGTTTGGGGACTCTATAAGTAGTCTAGATATAATTTGCACATATGTTGCATCTTTTGAATCCATTATTACACATTCATTCATGGAGCAGTTCACCATGCCCTGCGCAATTAAGCTAGTGTAAATGTTTTCACATAGATTTGCATTCATGTCATTTTGCCTATATGTGATTATTATTTGTGACAGAATAACAGAACAGAATATCAACATGATACATTATTTATTGCTTATGTTGTATCTTTCCTTTAAAGACCTGCAGAGCCATGGTTCTGAAGAGGAGGTCTCCCCAGGTCAGCAGCTCTGTGAGCAGGAGTACAGAACCAGCCTGGGCCCGGAGAACCCAGAGACCACACTAGTGACAGAGGAGGAACAGAAGAACCCAGAGACCACACTAGTGAAAGAGGAACAGAAGAACCCAGAGACCACACTAGTGAAAGAGGAGGAACAGAAGAACCCAGAGACCACACTAGTGAAAGAGGAGGAACAGAAGAACCCAGAGACCACACTAGTTAAAGAGGAACAGGAGAACCCAGAAACCACACTAGTTAAAGAGGAGGAACAGAAGAACCCAGAGACCACACTAGTGAAAGAGGAACAGAAGAACCCAGAGACCACACTAGTGAAAGAGGAACAGGAGAACCCAGAGACCACACTAGTTAAAGAGGAACAGAAGAACCCAGAGACCACACTAGTTAAAGAGGAACAGGAGAACCTAGAGCCCACACTAGTTAAAGAGGAGGAACAGAAGAACCCAGAGACCACACTAGTTAAAGAGGAACAGGAGAACCCAGAGACCACACTAGTTAAAGAGGAACAGGAGAACCCAGAGACCACACTAGTTAAAGAGGAACAGGAGAACCTAGAGCCCACACTAGTTAAAGAGGAACAGGAGAACCCAGAGACCACACTAGTTAAAGAGGAACAGGAGAACCCAGAGCCCACACTAGTTAAAGAGGAACAGGAGGAGCTCTTGGCCACTCAGCAGGAAGAGCATCTTCCAGGTCTGGCCTCTGATACAGAAGACTTCATACCGACTTCTCCCTGTGTCAGAACTGACTTTGATCAGGTCCTACCTCAACCGCAGATCAAAACTGAACCTGAAGGTGAGGGCGACAGAGGACCAGGACCAACAGGTGTCTCGCTGCTTCTCTCTGTAGTAAATCCTGACAGTACTGACAGGGTGGAGAGTAGTGGATTACTACAGTCTGTGTTAAACCCTCGCAACCCTCGCAGAACAGAGAGAAAGAAGAGACGGATCCTCCCTACAGGTATCTCTACTAAAGACAGGAATAGCACAGAGCTGTGTGAACCACTATCATCTCACACAGGGGAGAGTAGTCACAGGCATATGGACTTTAATACACAAGAGTGCTTTGAAATCAATGTATGTAAGACGTCTATCAATCACAAGGATGGCTTGCTGAATCATACCAAAGCTCACACAAGGGGTGAACCACTCCAATGTAAGGAATGTGGAAAAGGTTTCACCAGAAAAACAATTCTGAGTCGTCACATGATGATACACACTGGGGCCAAACCATTTAAGTGTAAAGAATGTGGAAAAGGTTTCACCAGAATAACTGATCTGAGTCGTCACATGATGATACACACTGGGGCCAAACCATTTAAGTGTGAAGTATGTGGTAAATATTTCATCTTGAAACATCATCTGAATTGTCACTTGATGACACACACTGGGGTCAAACCATTTAAGTGTAAAGAATGTGATAAATGCTTCACCAAGAAACAAAATATGAAGCAGCATCATAGGAGGATTCACACGAAAGGAAAGGTAGAGTAGCTAACTCCTCTTTTTATGCGTCCACCCAGCAACAGCTGTGGCCGAAGGCATTGTGTTTTCTGGTTGTCCGTCCGTCCTTCCCAAAGGTCAAGGTCACTGTGACCTCACGTCCGTTACATTCTTGTGAATGCGATATCTCAGGAACGCCTGGAAGTAATTTCATTACATCTGGCACAAATGTCCACTTGGATGACATTGCACTGATTAGAATTTGATGGTTAAGATCACTGATCTCACAAAAGATGTTTTTGGCCATATTTCAAGAATTGCTATGCTAATTATGACATAATTTCACACTCATATCTAGTAGGATAAAATGAAGTGATTTTATGAAAGTTCAAAGCTCAACTTCAATGTGACATGTTTTACTTGCCGCTATAGCTGAGAATATGTGATTAGAACATTATTTGTTCAATAAATACATAGACTCCTAGCAATGATGAAGCCAAATGTATTAATCTAATGTTCAATGTTTGGTTTCTGTAGAATGACTCTCAAAGTCTTCACTACATGGCCTGTCTGGACAATGGATGTGAACTCCAACTTGACTTGTTGTTAGCAGAGGCATACAACCGTGAGGCGGTATTTCTAGTTTTATTATTTTGTGCATAGTGTGGGGCATATGGTCCGTGACCAATAGATCAATAGCCAGGGTGACATCCAGAATAATTTCTTTCTTTTGATGAGTTTATTTAGGCTACTGCATTTCTGGACAAGCACAATTAATACTAAAAATAACAACTACAAAAACAAATGCAAGCTATACACTATAGACACTCATAATTATTACCCTTCATGGCTATAATGATCAGATTTTGATTGGACAAGGCACATACGGTCAATTATTCAACTGTTCAACCGTTGTTACCTACTTACCTAGCTAAAGTTTAAAGGGCATCACACATGGTAAATCACTGTGTTTATCATATACATGTTGGTCTCTGATGGTCCTACCAATGTACAAAAGTTGATATCAAACAACCCAGTCGATTGTTTATGGTCAGCACACTTTCTCCGGAAGCTCCACCCTTCAGCAAGCCATTCGGATTTTGAGAGTTTTCCGAGTTAAGGACGTTTTTGGTGACGTAGATCGAGGAGCATTATCATAGTTCCGCCCAGCAGGTCCTGTCCTCGTGGTCACAGTTTTCTCTAGGTTCTTCTGGTTTAATTTATTTGTATTTTTATATATAAATAAATAAATATACCCTATTCTGCTGTAGTCTGTTTGACATTCTTCATCTCTTACTGGTCTCTCGCTGTTTTTTCTGACTTTTCTGTGAGAGGAGGGATCACGGAGGTTGATTAGACCTTATTGATTACATCACATTATGTTGCTTGAAGATAATTTCGAATGAAGGGTTTAAATTAATCCATGTAATTATTAGGAAAATATAGCAAATGGCCGTGCTACTAGTCTATAGAAAGTGAATAGGAATTTAAATGTACTTAATTTGGTTAAGCAGTTAATTCCTGTCAGGTTTTTGGCTGGCCTGGGGGCAATCCTACAACAATTCTGTTCTCAATATGCATACTTCCATAAACCTCTAAAGGGATGTCAATATAGTAAGCTTTATCATTGTTCCATTAACACTAGATGGTGTCAGTGCACAATGGCAAAGAAAAGGTCATATGTAAAACGGTTTTATCACAATCAAAATGTGTTTGGGAAGTTAATTGGGCTATTAGCTCTGAGTGTGGGGACGTGTTAATTGAACTTGCCTAATTGACTTTGGACAAGTCAAATGTGTAATTAATATTCATATTTGAATGTGTCAAACCTTGCTTGTGCAAATAGGATCTTCTGCAGTGGTGTAGTGGAGGGTATACAAAGTATACCCATTCCTATATCCATGGACCCACAGTATACCCACTTCTTTAAACACCACTAATGCAAAAACTAGGCTATGTTACCATAGTAGAGTCCAATGCTTTCACCACTTTTCTACTTGTGCAGTGGAGATTGATGGTATGATTTGTGCCAACAGAGAAATGCAGGTCAACATTGACGAATGGAGGGAGGGAGTGATAACCGGACAAATGCTATCCTAGGTGCGGTCTTACAGTCACGCACAAAAACAGAACTCAAGCTCGCACATTAGGCCAGGCTACGCTACAATAAATCTCCAGTCCAGCAGGTGGCGACAAGACATTCCTCAACAATTTTTGAGAATTTAGAGAAGAAATGTGGAGAGCGTGTCTGACGTCCAAATAGCCAAAATGGAGTTGCTTAAAGCGTTTATCATTGAACGATTAACAATAGCGGCTGATGAGATATTTGGAGCAGTTGAAAAAGTAATAGCCGAATGTCAGGAAGACGTGGACCGGACAAAGGAGGAAAACGCACGTTTTCAAAGGCTGGGCTTGGTGTCTAAACCCGAGATAAAGAGAGGTTTGTGTGTTCGCATGATAACCATTCGTCTCATTTTGGGACCGGATAAATAGTCGTTTCTCGTGTCACCCCTGCTTTAGAAAGTAAACAATGAACCGTGTCGTTTCTCGACCTGATTCTAAAATGAACACCTCTTCTGGTTTGCCCGTTCTTTGAGACACATACGGGCATTTCCCCCATAGACATCCATTGTAGAAGCACTTTGCACCTCCAACCCATTGACTTATAATGGTCGAGTAGGGCGTCATTGTAGGCAAAATAATTAGACGTTAATTCATGGAGCAGTTCAGCATGCCCTTCTCATTTAAACTGGTATTATGTTGTGTTTCCTTTAGAACCACAGAGCCATGGTTCTGAAGCAGAGGTCTCTCCAGGTCAGCAGCTCTGTGAGCAGGAGTGCAGAATCAGCCTGGGCCAGGAGAACCTAGAGCCCACACTAGTTATGGAGGAACAGGATGAGCTCTGGGCCACTCAGCTGGAAGAGCAGCTTCCAGGACTGGCATCTGTGACAGAAGACTTCATACTGACTGCTCCCTGTGTCAGAACTGACTTCGATCAGGTCTTACCTCAACCGGCACATCTTTACCTAAATCAGACAGTGGAGAACAGAGAGAGGACTCCCTGGGAATCTCAACTCGCCAGTGCAGCACAGATCAAAACTGAACCCGACAGAGAGGGCTACGGAGGACCAGGACCAACACGTGACTCACTGCTTCTCTCTGCAGTAAATCCTCCTGACACTACTGGCAGAGTGGACAATAGTGGACTACTACAGTTTGTGTTAAAGCCTCTTAACCCAAGCATAACAGAGAGTCTCTACATCCAAGGAAAACAGTTTCAGTGTAAAGAATGTGGTAAACGCTTTAACTGCAAAGGTATTTTGAATCGTCACGTAATGATACACACGGGGGACAAACCATTTAAGTGTAAAGAATGTGGTAAATGCTTCAACAGGAAAAGTGTCTTGAATCGTCACATGATGGTGCACACTGGGGCCAAACCGTTTAAGTGTAAAGAATGTGGTAAATGCTTCAACAGGGAATGCCATTTGAATCGTCACATGAGGATACACACTAGGGGCCATGCCGTTAGCCTAGCATTGCCTGACCAATTTGCAAATGCAATTGAGTCAGGAAACTCTCCGTTCACTTTCGATTTCCAAGAGGCGTTATCAACAGGCATAGACCAAAATGCCCCTGGGCGCAATTGGACATACCAACAACCAATCAGAGCAACGAAACATTGATCAAACCCACCGCATAGCAGATAAATGGTTGTAATTAGCCTGCCACAATCCGGGTTCCTGGATCCTAAATCTGTCTGAATGGGCGCACTACCAGATAGATACGTGGAGAGAAACAAAATGGGAGCTCAAGTGATCAGAATGGCGATGCCAGGCTACCAAACCATTACATGTAAAAAATGTGGTAAATGCTTCAACTGGGAAAGTCATTTGAATCGTCACATGATGATACACACTGGGCTCAAACTGTTTAAGTGTAAAGAATGTGTAAATGCTTCAGGGCGTCATGAGAATTCACACGGAAGAAAACTAAGAGCAGTTAACTGTCATCTTTTATTATTATTATTATTATTATTATGCATAGTCTGGGGCATATGGTCTGTGACCAATAGATCCATATCATTTATCAGTATAGGCTGTGGGTGTTTTTCAATATGCATGTTTCCATAGACCTCTCAAGTGATGTCAATCCAGTAAGCTGTATTTCATGATTGTTCCACTAACACTAGATGGTGCCAGTGCACAATGGCAAAGGAAAGGTCATATGCAAAAAGCTTTATCACAACTAAAACATGTTTGGGAAGTTAATTGGTTGGTTAATTGGGGTTTTGGCTTGGAGGGGATGTATTCATTGAAGCTACCTAATTGACTTTGTACAAGTCAAATGTGTCTTAATCTGAATGTGTCCAGCCCTATTAATACAAATACCATTTATAGCACTTTTCATACATGGAATGCAGCTAAAAGTGCTTCACACTTTTAGTAAAATTAGTGTAAATATCTTCTATATGAAGAGAAAGTGTCATGGCCTCTAGTGGTGTGCTGTACCTGGTGAAATTATATCACTGAATTATATTTATGATTTCTTAAGTTTGAAATGGTGTTACCCAAGATGGCATGTTCAGTTCTCTCGAATTAAAATCTCATATAAGACCAGTGTTATTACCTGTGGTTCAAATGTTTTAAGACTGATATCCTGCAACAGCATGTTAGTTTGAGTTGTAAACAACCTATTCAAATCCTTTTTTATGACTAGTGTTGTATTATCTCAATAATTGCCAGTGTGTGTTCTCTCCTGCTCCTAAAAGTGCTGAACTACTGCGTCCCAGTGCCCAGTTGGCAGCAGACGCGCTCGGCGCTGGGCAGGGCCCTCTCATTTCCTCCTGAGGAAGACGGCGGTGGTGAAGTGAGGACACTGGGGGGAACCCGCTGGCCTCCGCCGCTGTGACCTCACGGCTTGGTTTCTTGTTTGTGTGTTTGTGTGGTGCATATAAAACAGCTGTTAATGTTTACAGCTGCCGACCGAAGAGAAGCGATGGGTAACTGCTCCGCTGACGTTCCTCCGTCTTCCTCTCATGATCATCCTCTCCATCTCTGTCCACTCAGGCCTGTGTGTGTGTGTGTGTGTTCTCTCTATACTGGTCTGTTGGTGCTGCTGAGAGAGATACAAATAATGTTGACACTTCTGTGAGGTAAGGTCAGACAGGGAGCAGCGACAGCCACAACACCACTGTTGAGACAGGCTGCAGGGTTTGTGTGTTTGTTTGTTCCCTGCTCTGCTGGTCAGCAGCCAGGCGTGAGATTAGGCTGCATCCATCCTCAATGTCACTGTAAACACACAAGCTGGATCTGTCTTTCACACACCAAACACATGTGCAATCAAGGCTTGGCTGAAGAGACACACCATATACCATGTTAGGTCGACATACGATATTTATTTAGGAACACACAAAATGATAAGTTAATTATCAGGTAGTCCACAAATATTGTGGGAATGGTATCATACAGTCATACAGGGAGAAACAGGTGCGAGGAACAGCTAGGAACAGCTCCCAGGCTGAAGAAACAGTGGCGGTGGATGGGAAAGGGATGAAAATTAATTTTAGTCAAATTAAAAAGGAGTTACTCAAAATCATTACCTTTAAAGCCTCATGAGAAGTGTTCATCCGAGTCATTATCATCAAAAAAAGTTTTAACATTCAAAATGTTTTTTCTTTACTTGATCAAATTCTACCCCCTCCGCCCCCTCCTCCGCATGTGAATATTGCATTAAAACAGAGCGTTCCCTACTCTGTCCTCTGCAGTACTCCAGTGTCATCCTGCAGCCCCCTCCAGATCCATAATGCTGTACCATAATAATAGCCTGCTACAGTATCTGAGGGGGTCAGACCAGGGTCAAATACCTCATCAAATACTTCATGTGCGTCTCAACGTTTTCTCTTGAGTGACCGTTTCCGTTTAATTTCACGTGATGAACTAAATTTGAAAGTGTTTGACTCTGGAGAGTCCAACAGAGCCAGAGATGAGCTGGGTTTCATGTATGTTCGCTACCAAACATGTTACACAACATGAACACATCATGCAAAGTGACCAGAGTCTCACAGATAGTCTATGAGGATGGACTAAGTCTGCTCAGAGAGTCCATGAGGATGGACTAAGTCTGCTCAGAGTCCATGAGGATGGACTAAGTCTGCTCAGAGAGTCCATGAGGATGGACTAAGTCTGCTCAGAGAGTCCATGAGGATGGACTAAGTCTGCTCACAGAGAGTCCATGAGGATGGACTAAGTCTGTTCTGAGCTTTTTTTAAGTAAGTAGCTGCTTTAATTGACCCTTCCCCAAAAACTATCAGAAAAACCCCACCCACATTCAGAGCCTCTCCCCATGCCCCCTCTGAAAAAAAAGAAACATAAGTTATATTATATCAAACCATGATTTTATACCGATACCCAAACCTACAGAACCCTTGCAGTGACAGTTGCGTTTCATCAGTCAATTAAAAGCAAAGTTGTGTGCAGTGAACACCAGAGCTGCTGCCTTTAGTAAAACCTTAAAAAATGTTTTTGTGTTGCTATTGACAACGGTTGAGAATCCCTGATTGGCTGAGTCAGGTGACCACCAGGTGAGGTAAGACAAGTCCCCCTTATTTGTTGGGGTATAAAAAACACAGGATGTATCTGTTTCTCCCATACGCTAGTTGTGTGTGTGTGTGTGTGTGTGTGTGTGTGTGTGTGTGTGTGTGAGAGAGATGATTATAAACTGCACTCACACACCTGTTTTTAAGAATATACTAACTTCTTCACACTCCGTGCAGCGCAAATGCTTAACTCAAGAACTCCAGCAGTGGAAAAAATACTGGATGAAGAGACAAAAAAAGAAAAACAAGGGGGAAAAAAGAAACATTGCTGCCGTCGTCCTCGTCTTGGAGAACATGAAGAATCCTTGGGCGTGACAATTCTTAGTTCATTACAATTCTCGTCTATTGATTTTACTGAGAATAAAAACTAACAAATATTTCAATTGCTCTCGTTCTTATTACTATGTGTGCGCATTTTTTTTTAATCAATGTTTTTCTTCGCTTTTTTTTGTTTGCATTGGTTTTCTTCTCTTCGTCAATTGTCCATGTACAGTAGCAGTTGCTTGCTTATTCATGGATTATGCACTGTTGCTCCCTCCCTTCGCCTCCCTCTCCCTCCATCCATCCATCTATGGACGCATCCATCCTCCATGTGGAAAAAGAGAACAGAGCCCACACCTATCCACCTCTCTCCACTTCCTCTCCCCTAAATCCCCCCTCCTCTCCCCCCTAGGTGGGGCCAATCAGTCCTGACCCCTCATCTCTCCGCCTCCATGGCAACGCTCGCCTTCTGCTCCGAGGCCACGTGCGGGTGAGGACCAACGTTGACCCCCGTGGGCCAGGCTGGGGGGTGGGAGGCCTGCGAGGGGGGCTGCCCCTGAGTCCAGAGTCCCTGCGGGGTGGCGTTAGGGGGCGGCCCCCCTCCCCAGATGGACTGTGGTGGGGGGGAGGTGGCCATGGAGGCCAGGCCCATTGGGCTGCTGCTGGTGAAGCTCTCTGAGGCTTTCAGACGGGAGAACATGGCCAGGGCGTCCGGGAAGTTCGGGGGTGTGGCTGGCGTGTTGGCGGGGGTGCACATCTGGAGGGAGGAGGGGAGGGAGGGACAGAGACAGAGGGGTCAGTGGAGAGCAGCAAACAATCTTAGAAAGATGACTAAATTACAAGTGAATATCTTCGACAGAATTAATATTATCTATAGAATATAAATATTATCTAGAATTAGGGCTTAATTAGGAATTAGGGCACCATTTTTTAGGCTTTGGACATTCGTCGGTGATTCCGAATAAAGCTTTGAACGTTTGTTCTCACTAAAACCTGTTTAAAATTAGGAACACCAAAGCTTATTAATGCTGTTTCATAACTGAAAGCTGCACTATAGATCCAGTGAGGGGCGACATTGTATAGCCTAGCCATGAATGAAGAGTTTCAGGTTCCATATGCCCATTTATTGAAAGGATGAAATAACACAAAAGTTATTTACAAAATTCAATTTGCACAAAGTCGCCAGCAGATCAGTAGCCTAGTAACAGAAATATCTAACAGATGCAATCTCAGCATGATCCAATAAAGCAATCACTGTCGGACAAAGAGCTCTGGCAAATAAAACAGCCGGCAAGATAACATTGTGCATATAACTTTATTAAATAATAAGCATTGAACATTTTCAAAATGTTTAAATAAACAAATGGCCTTGGCCAAGCAAGTCTGAATAAATAACCCGACAATATGAGGACATTACAACAAGACGAGTTTGTCCACATTGTCAAGGAGAAGGTGATCTCTCTTCAGACTCAAATATTACGTTGGATCTCTGAGCTCCGCCTACTACATAAGAGTCTGTGCTACTTCGCCGCCCACGCTGAAGTTCTGAGGGCGTATCCATGGGTCAAAATTGAAAGAGTGACAGGTCGTAGGAGCAAATGAGACGCTAGCCCAGATAAGATGGGCGGGGCATATCTATGGATGAAACCAATTGGTGACGCCGGGATTCCTCAACATCTGAGAACTCTTAAGAGACAGTTGAAGACTCATCTTTTCAGGCAGGCATTTGGCCATCTGTAGCTCAACTACTGATTTTTTTTCTCTGTTGTTTTGGTTTTTATGTAATAGTAGCTAGGAGCCGCCTGTATTTTATGTATATTTGTATTTTTTTTATCTGTATTTTGTATGTGTGATTTGTATTGTTATCTCCACTTGTGAAGAACTCGTACTGTGAAGAGTGCTATCCAAAAAGTTTTACTTACTTTCCAATGAATTGCCAGGATTTGAACACCAGATTTTTGCACGAAGTGTCTCAGACCCATAGAGAGATCTGCAGCATGCGGTAACGTAGTTAGCGTAGCTTACATAGTGTATCAGCGAAATAACTCTCATGGGTCTGGCGTTGAGACTAGGGAGAAGGGAATAACTCTTCTTACTGACTATATCAAGCCTTGGAAAATATGCATTCCGATGGCGTGGAAGTTGCATGGACGCAAAGGCAGCGTGACGCAAAGGCAGTGCCAATGGCAGCTTTGGAAGCTGTTCAGTCCAGTTTGATAGCCAATTGACCCTGACCTAGAGTCTTATTACCTCCTACTAACTGATGAGGATTCATCACACAGCCGGCCGGAAATGTGAAAGGGAGAGACAACTCCATGACTCTCTGAGCTCGCAACCTTAATTCGGACACCAGACAGGGTTGCTGTCGTGCGACGAACTCTCAAGCCGAGATTAAACTAAGCACCCTCGGGGAGCAGCGACCCAATAGCCTCTGGGATCCAACCATACTCGGATCTGGCAAAATGTTTGCCTGCATGTGTGCGCATGACAACAAACAAAACGTTTATATTTATGTCTGTTTATGACAGGGTAAATGCAGTTTGTATAAAATAACCCCAAAATCCCCAGTTTATTCCTGTCAATTCCCATTAATTCCCATGGAAAGTTTCCAACTTCCCGGAATTTTTCAACCCTATAGTTAGGTAACGTTAGCTATAAGTATCTATAGCATGCTGGGAAGGATTGATTCAGCTAGATAATTACCTAGTTAATTTCTGGGTATTAGGATAGAAAACATTTAAGAATGGTGAAGATCAACTGCTTTGAATTAACGAATTGCACTCGTAGCTAGCACTAGATTACTGCTGTCAGTTCTGTTTTATCTAATATCTAGCTGTACATAAACTGCAACGGTGATGCACCACCAGTAAGGCCAATATTATTTTTTTTTTATTTTTTTTTACAATTGTCTCTCTTTATTAGGGGCCAGGCAGCGTAGCTGCCGGAACCCTATTGTATTTGCCTATATTATTATTATTCTCCTTCCACTGAAGTCTAACTTCCCGTGGACAAAAAATCACCAAAATTTGCACATAGCTCCAGTACTATACCCAAAGTCCTCAACCTGCATTGTAGGTCAATAAAGCTGAAGGTGGCGCTACAGCAACAGTCTAAAGTTTAAAACTTTAAAAAATCATAACAAATCAGCCATAGGTGCCATCACAGTAAAACCACCACGTGAATGTAGGCCCAAGTGAGACAAAACTTTCATACACTCTGACCTTGCAGGAATTTTGATAATTATTATTATTCTCCATCTTCCACTGAAGTCTAACTTCCCGTGGACAAAAAATCACCAAGATTTGCACATAGCTCCAGTAGTATACCCAAAGTCCTCAACCTGCATTGTAGGTCAATAAACCTGAAGGTGGCGCTACAGCAACAGTCTAAAGTTTAAAACTTAAAAAAATCATAACAAATCAGCCATAGGTGCTATCACTGTAAAACCACCACGTGAATGTAGGCCCAAGTGAGACAAAACTTTCATACGCTTTGACCTTGCAGGAATTTTGAAGTCCATCACTCTGATTTCTTCATAAACTAAAACCTATCAAACCTATCTCCTCCCACATTTTTAGTTCAATTGACACCAAAATTGATCTACTGTATCTTCAGACTGTCCTTACCAAACGATCCTCACAGATTTTTGAAATATGAAAAATTGAGCCCACAGCACATCAAAAAGTTTTACTGTTAACAGTTCTGTATATAGTTCCTATTAATTCTCGCCAAATCAATGTCTGATCATCCTCATAAAAAGTGACAACATTAGCCACATATCCAAGATGTAGTATGATTTTTTTTTAGAATTTTATCTCAAAAATTGAATTTTTTAAAATATTTTTAATTCTGTCCTCTGAAACCAACACTTCATACAGAGAAAACTACGTTACCCATAATCCAACACAAGCTCCACGAATCGGAGACATCGCTGTTGGCAACCCTACCCAACCCCCGCCGAGGATTACAATGACTAAATCGATTGATTGGCAACTGACTGAGTACACAGCTGCTGAAGTTAATGTTCAATTATGAAGAAAAGCAAACAAAACCTGTAAAAATTAATAAACATATCTCATCCAACATTTCTCAATCAATTAACACCAAACTTGCTACACTGGATCTTCAGACTGTAATTCACAAACTCATTGACCATTGTTGAATTATCAAAATCGAGCTTACAACGCATCAAAATGTTTTACAAATGTTTTACGATACGAATGTACAAAATGAACATTGGAATGTCAACTTTCTTGTTGTCCTATTCTCTCGCTTATTGCTCCTAAACTTGTCGGAAATTGCCTGGCCCCGCCTCATCGCTGCGAAGCAGCTTTAATTATTATTATTATTAGTAGTAGTAGTAGTAGTAGTAGTAGTAGTAGTAGTAGTAGTACACTAATGTCACACTGTACATGCTGACGGCATGCATGGACGGTGGTCTGTGCTTGCCGAGTGCCCTTCTAGTTTTTTTTATAATGTGCTTATCCATATCCTTAAAAGAAAAATCAGAATCCTGAATTGAAATTCGAATGCCAGTATACCAAACAAATTCCAAACAAATTCTGATCCATTCAAACGTTTGGAGCCAGCCCTATCTAGAAATATATAATCTATGGTATACTGTAAAAAATACCGTCTACAGTATATAAATATTATCTCCAGTAGGCTACACAAAACAACCTCTCTACCGTACCTTGAATGTGCTGTTTGAAACAGACAGAGCCAGAGGGAGGGAAGAGTGTTGAGTCAGTATTGAGACTCTGCATGCAGTAAAACTGGGTACATCTAGGCTATCCTGTTGTTTGTGTCAGACAGAGGCTTCTGGGAAATTCCCGACCCTGCCTCTCCACTTCCCCATATGTGTACACACGTACACGCACAAACACACCCTGCGCACACCATCAGGATAACTCATCATGCTTCCTCAGTGCACAACCGCTATCCAGGATGACAGCGAGGCCTCTTCACAAGGAGGAGCGGAGGGGGAAGAGACCTCGCCCACGCCTGCCCGCTAAAAGTAGACGCCGGACAACGGGTCATGAAGCACACATGCCAACATCATCTCCAACCGACGCATACCAAGAACAGCGCCAGAAGGAGAGTAGTGAACGTGACATCCCAGAGGGCTCAAACAGTCTCGCTCCTGACAGAACGTCCAAAGTCAACATTACCCAGGGTCCTTCATGGAGTCAGATACATGTGAACTCCTTGGGCTGCATTAGAAGATTAGACTCCATTCTACAGCATCGGGCAGGCTGGTATAGGCCAATCATTGTGCATTTGTTGCACTTATTATATCATTCAATAGATGGTAATACTCAGAGCCTTGACAGACCCACAGTCCTCTGAATGACCCCTAGAGCTCCTCCTGCAGGTAACCAGATATCACGTGGGGACTGGATGTGCCATGTATACAGAGTCAGGGGCTATAAATACAGAGGTGGCCTGTTGTGGAAAGCGAGCGTGTCCCTCTGGTGCCCTCGGAAAGGAAGTGCTGGGTCATGTCTCTGCTCCACTTCCTGTGGTAAAGAGACACCCTGCGGAGAAAGGAACTCTTGTCCTCCGCTCCCCCCCCTCCTCCACCCAGGTATTTAAAAAGTGGCCAAATGTTCACTCAGATCGTCTCACTGCCGAGTTTACATCTCTCACACACACATACAAACAGGGAGACACACACACACACACACACACACACACACACACACACACACACACACACAGTACAACTCGTCTCGACCCTCACACTCACGACAGAAGACCTCTCTGTGTGAGAGACCTGGACTGAAACAGACAGTCGGTGGCAGAGATCCTCGGGGTTAGAGACAGACACCCTGCTCCTACATGCTACTGTACAACACCCTGCTCCTACATGCTACTGTACAACACCCTGCTCCTACATGCTACTGTACAACACCCTGCTCCTACATGCTACTGTACAACACCCTGCTCCTACATGCTACTGTACAACACCGTGCCCCTACATGTAAATGGTCAATGGAGTGCACTTATATGGCGCTTTTATCCAAAGCGCTTTACAATGACCTCTCTCATTCACCCATTCAAACACACGTTCACACACCAATGGCGGCAGCTTCCATGCAATGTGCTAGCCTGCACATCGGGAGCAATTTGGGGTTCAGTGCCCAAGGACAGGACACTTTGACATGTTGCCGGGAATCCCTGGAACCTTCCGGTTCCCAGATAACTGCTCTACCTACTGAGCTACTGCCGCCCCATATGATACGACACCCTGTCCATACATGCTACGACACCCTGTCCCTAATGCTACGACACCCTGTCCCTACATGCTACAACACCCTGTCCATACATGCTACGACACCCTGTCCATACATGCTACGACACCCTGTCCCTACATGCTACGACACCCTGTCCATACATGCTACGACACCCTGTCCCTAATGCTACGACACCCTGTCCCTACATGCTACAACACCCTGTCCATACATGCTACGACACCCTGTCCATACATGCTACGACACCCTGTCCCTACATGCTACGACACCCTGTCCCTACATGCTACGACACCCTGTCCATACATGCTACGACACCCTGTCCCTACATGCTACGACACCCTGTCCCTACATGCTACGACACCCTGTCCCTACATGCTACGACACCCTGTCCCTACATGCTACGACACCCTGTCCATACATGTGATGACAACCTGTCCATACATGCTACGACACCCTGTCCCTACATGCTACGACATCCTGTCCCTACATGCTACAACACCCTGTCCCTACATGCTACGACACCCTGTCCCTACATGCTACGACACCCTGTCCCTACGACACCCTGTCCATACATGCTACGACACCCTGTCCCTACATGCTACAACACCCTGTCCCTACATGCTACGACACCCTGTCCCTACATGCTACGACACCCTGTCCCTACATGCTACGACACCCTGTCCCTACATGCTACGACACCCTGTCCATACATGTGATGACAACCTGTCCATACATGCTACGACACCCTGTCCCTACATGCTACAACACCCTGTCCCTACATGCTACGACACCCTGTCCCTACATGCTACGACACCCTGTCCATACATGTGATGACAACCTGTCCATACATGCTACGACACCCTGTCCCTACATGCTACGACACCCTGTCCCTACATGCTACGACACCCTGTCCCTACATGCTACGACACCCTGTCCCTACATGCTACGACACGCTGTCCCTACATGCTACGACACCCTGTCCCTACATGCTACGACACCCTGTCCCTACATGCTACGACACCCTGTCCCTACATGCTACGACACCCTGTCCCTACATGCTACAACATCCTGTCCCTACATGCTACAACATCCTGTCCCTACATGCTACGACACCCTGTCCCTACATGCTACGACACCCTGTCCCTACATGCTACAACACCCTGTCCCTACATGCTACGACACCCTGTCCCTACATGCTACGACACCCTGTCCCTACATGCTACGACACCCTGTCCCTACATGCTACAACACCCTGTCCCTACGACACCCTGTCCCTACATGCTACAACACCCTGTCCCTACATGCTACGACACCCTGTCCATACATGCTACGACACCCTGTCCATACATGCTACGACACCCTGTCTCTACATGCTACGACACCCTGTCCCTACATGCTCCGACACCCTGTCCCTACATGCTACGACACGCTGTCCCTACATGCTACGACACGCTGTCCCTACATGCTACGACACCCTGTCCCTACATGCTACGACACGCTCCTGGCATGTGTGAGGTCAGAGTGGCCGAGAGGAATGGCAGTGCCTGATACTAGCTAGCCTCCCGTCCGTCTCCCACAGGCTACTGCTGGCCTCCAGGGTTATGAGGCTGGCCTCCAGGGTTATGAGGCTGGCCTCCAGGGTTATGAGGCTGGCCTCCAGGGTTATGAGGCTGGCCTCCAGGGTTATGAGGTTGTAAGGGCTGAGGGGACTAGCAGCAGATTAGCTTTCAAAGCCGTGAAGGACACTGGTAATACTGCAAGGGCTGAGGGGACGCTGTGTGCGGGCGGAGCAGGAAATCCGATTGGCTGACACCGAGACGAACCGGGGCAGGTGCATTTCAGAGTGCGGCAGATGTCCCGTGTAGACACACACACACAGACACATGCATTGTCAAACACACACACACACACACACGTGTTTTCTGCATCTCTATATAGCAGTACGTCACAGGTAAAAATTTAACATAAAACATCCTTGCAGCAAAATAGAACACTTAAAATATTCTTCACACAGTGCCAGTCTCTTACTTGCACAGAAATGATCAATTTAATCTACCCATCGACCTTCATTAGCAGATGCTAATGACCTTGTTTCATAAATGCTAATGATGCTGTTTCATACAGGTTAGGCTCCATTGACTTTAGTGAGAATCTGAATGTGTCACTGTGGCACAGTGCTTTGCCAAGGTCCTGGGTTCGATTCCCGCTTGGGACGCTGTCGGCACTGGGGATGTTCTCCCCAGGGTTGTCAGGTACTAAGGTGGGGTACAGCCTTTCTGTCTGGAGTTTCAAATGTTCTTTGAATGTGTTCAAAGAAACCCGATATAAAAACATGCAGAAGAGCAGATGGAGCAGCTCTCCAGTCCCGTCCCGGACCAGGATTTGCACTGGAGCACTTGGACTTGTGTGAATGAATTTCAAGTCTCAACAAAGTGTTCTGTTTTCCTACTTGACTGTTGTTCTACCTTTGTAGTTCGTTCTCATAGATCAGTCTGTTAAAACTACAAATTCTTCCTGTGTGACA
>NC_140255.1:18193755-18211255 GCF_949987555.1 Borostomias antarcticus
CGATAAGCTGCACCTCCAGCCATCAGTCCGTGAAGCTCTTGAAGTTTGCGGACGACACCACCCTCATAGGACACATACTAAACTGACCATTGCACTGACTCTTGTGTAGTCCAATTGCACTGCTATTTTTTGTACTATGTTTGTATCACTGCACTTTATGAGTCCTGTCATGCACTGTCCTGTCCTTGCACTTGTCCATTGTTGTATTGTTGTAAGCACCACAGTGTCAAAACAAATCCTATGTATGTAAAGTACAATGGCAATAAACAAATGTTGATTCTGATGTCTGAGAAGTAAATTAATAACAATTACCAAACATAAGCAAACAGAGCAAAACATTTGGGGTTGAAGGTTGATTGAGTGAACACATCAATTTGTTGTGATGGATAAGAGCATCTATGGGTGAAGGGTTAAAGCGCCTCAATGTAGTTTTTTAACCTTAAAATAACTTCACTCATTTTGATGGTACGCTGTCTTGTTATAGGCAGAAAGTTGCCTCTTTTGTTCCCACTCCTCCCCCAAAATGCTTCTTCTTGAAATAATAAGTTTGGTGTAGCGGGACGCTATTTTCGCAGAAAATCCGTAACTCTTTACGGCATTACTTCACACACCAACCTCCGCTGGCTATTGCTAAAATAATAGTAAAAATTCTCAAATCACAGTATTATAAACATCATGGTGGAGGCGAAAAGACCAAAGAGGAACATCACAGAAAGAGACAGACTCAAAAAAGAGAAAGAGACCAAGCCAGAAGCCAAACTACTAACTAACTGGCTTTTACTCGCTGGCGGGAGCTTCACAGTGAAAGACTGCAAGACTGACGCAGAGCTGCCTCTTTGCTGTTGAACTTGTACTGTAAGTACTGTACTATTGTTAGCTAGCCTAATATAGGCTAGCTAGCTTGCTATGTCTTATGTTGAAATCGCTTGATGTTCGGCTGTGCTAGCTGTGAATGTATGAGGATGCATGTTATCTAGCTAGCTTGGGGCACCATGTTCCCTAGCTAAACTTCAATCTGGTAGTGTAGTAACTTTTTAGACTGATTGCTAGCGAGTTAGCGTGCTGACGAAGTGTAATGAAAGGCTATGAGTCTGACTCTTATGTTGTTAGAATTGCTTGACGATTGGCTGTGTTAGACCGACATTAGTTGTGACTATCACATACATTATATCTAGGAATATATATATATATATATATATATATATATATATATATATATATACACACTAACTAGGCCCTTTTTTTCCAGCTATCAACTGTTTTCTGTTGTCATGTGGGTGTTTCGGGACTGGTTTCCCAAATGCAGGCGTGCAGCTGTACTGAACAATTTTACTACGGTTGTGCAAAAGTGAACCTGTAGGGGGCGCCAAATCACAAAAATACCACATCCTACGTTAGGCTGCTTTAACACCCTACTACGCAAATTGTTCAATGATGACTTGACTTAGTTTTACATACGGTTACATTGACAAAGGGATCAGGGGTGTGTATCCACACTAACAGCATAAAACACAGTTGTACTTTCTGATCGCTACTTTTCAGGGGAGACTTTTCTCTGACAACTTTGTTTTAAAACTGTCCCCCCCTGCAGAGGTTGGATAAAACTAGTGTGTGTCATCTGAGAACTAGGCTGTTAGGCGTTCTCCAGCACACCTTGCGGCGTGGAGCAGCCTCCGAGGCCCGTGGAGCAGCCTCCGAGGCCAGGAGGGAGGCTCCGACTCACCATGTTATCTTATCCATGTTTCATTACAGCCGGTGGGCCTGTCCAAACATGTGACGCAGCAATCGAGTTTTCATTACGTAAATGACTGTGTCGTGTTTGTGGCACATATCATATGTAAATACTAGTGCTATTAATGTGGAATAAACCAATCAAAAAAAGCCCATCCACTGTCAAGAAGCCTTTGTCTGTGTCTATAGATACGGTTGTTGTGTTAACATCAGATGAACCACCCCCCTTATTGGCTTTTTGGTAGGTGAGGTTGCACGGGTCGGTCCACAAACACCTCTTTGTGCTTTCTCGTATGAAGAAATCTCACCCCACAACCATTTTGTTCCTGCATGCAGCCTGAACAGACGATATCTCTCAGGATGTTTCACTGAAACCCGGTGTCCAGGTGGTGAGGTGATGTAACACTGAGCCACCGTCTCCCTGAATTGAAAAGCAACTCTCTCTCTCTCTCTCTCTCTCTCTCTCTCCCTCCATCAAATTAGATGGGCCGTGAGTGGGAACCTGCTCATTTATGCCAATCATCCACTGGCAAGAGATACAAGCCTCTTTTTGTGTTGACAGTAAATGTATGTGTGTGTGTGTGCGGGTATTATAAATGCAAATATATAATAATCCACAAAATTTAATTTTTAAAGAAATATGCGGCAGCAGCGTGAAGAGGAAGTGTTGGAGAGGAAGTGCTGGAGAGGAAGTGTTGGAGAGGAAGTGTTGGAGAGGAAGTGTTGGAGAGGAAGTGCTGGAGAGGAAGTGCTGGAGAGGAAGTGCTGGAGAGGAAGTGTTGGAGAGGAAGTGCTGGAGAGGAAGTGTTGGAGAGGAAGTGTTGGAGAGGAAGTGCTGGAGAGGAAGTGCTGGAGAGGAAGTGTTGGAGAGGAAGTGTTGGAGAGGAAGTGTTGGAGAGGAAGTGCTGGAGAGGAAGTGTTGGAGAGGAAGTGTTGGAGAGGAAGTGTTGGAGAGGAAGTGTTGGAGAGGAAGTGCTGTAGAGGAAGTGTTGGAGAGGAAGTGCTGGAGAGGAAGTGTTGGAGAGGAAGTGTTGGAGAGGAAGTGCTGGAGAGGAAGTGCTGGAGAGGAAGTGTTGGAGAGGAAGTGTTGGAGAGGCCGGTGAACTTAATTCCGACTCAACCGCTGACCCCCGACTTCTGAACACCGTACTACTATATATCATGTCCTGCAGGCTTTTCTGTGTTTATATTTAGCACACCATAGGATGTTATTAATCGCATGTGGTGTGACAATAATGTAGGCTGCTGTGTGCATATGCATGCGGATTAAAGCAAATCCCATTTCATGCTATCTCTTTTTCCGTTTCTTTCTCTCTCCCTTTTGCTCCCTCCCTCCATCTCACAAAACCAACAGACCTAAAATGTCCACCATTGCAATCTGGCCATCCATCTGACAGACAGAGACATGGGAATGTAATACATGACACACAGACACACACACACACAGTTTGCTCAGCTCAACAATTTTCCCAAATCCCCATCTAGGGGATGTTCCAGAATGCAGCTGTTGCTAAACGTTGCCATACAGCTGAAGACAAAGGCTCATGTTATGTAGCACTGAGTGGACCAATTCATGTCAGACCCCAAACAAGGTTTTCAGCAATCACTGTAGGCCTACTCTGAATTGACTAAATGTTACCAGACCACTAACGTTTGCCGATTTACCTGCACCTCTGCTTCTGTTTCCAAAACACTTCACTTGCATATAAAATCCTAATGCGGGAGGTAAAAACCACCCAGCTATGAGTGCTATCACTGTATTTCATTACGAGCGGTACAGTTATGGCAACCGCAGCAGTTACTGTAACTAAATGGCAGCTACATTTTTCCAGAAATCTTAACGATGGAAAACCAAGTGTGCCCACAGGGCAGACAGAATGTGTAATCCTGGCATTACATTACATCATTATATCCACATGTCACCAACAGGAGCTTCTTCTGCGCTGCTTCGCCTCATTGTTCTGAGAAGCCCCAGAGAGAGAGAGAGAGAGAGAGAGAGAGAGAGAGAGAGAGAGAGAGAGAGAGAGAGAGAGAGAGAGAGAGAGAGAGAGAGAGTGTGTGTGTGTGGCTGCTGCAGCCTGCCTGCCTGTCTTGTGTTTATTTCTGGAAGCTTGACTCCGCAACATGGCCGACATGTGCTTTGTTATTGTTGGTTACAAATTATACATGCTCTACATGCGTCGTTTCCTTTGACTACTGTAGCCTAGTACTACATGCTTGTTTTATGTTAAATTAAGAATCTGTACGTTCAACACCATTATATCATGTAAAAGGCAGTGAATTAGTATAAAAGCCATTATAGGAACCCCATAACATGATGTCCCATACTCACCATTTGATGATGGTGACCGTATGGAATATTTGTTTCTTGAAAAAAGGCACTGAGTGCAGTCTGAAATCGATAAACAAAAGATCGTATACATTCATGTATATGCAATGGAATAATAGCAATACAACAGACTAATAATGATGAAGCCTACTGTAACTCTAACCTACTGTCTGCTGTACAAAATGGTTTAACAAATGTGTGTTTTATGACTTTATGTAAACAGAGCGCTGTGAACAATAATAACAAAATCTATCTATCTGTCTGCAACCATTCATGAAGCTAGACAAAAATATAGGCGGTCATCTTCATTGCATAATGGCATTTAGTATGGTCACTCCTGTCATGTGGGGGATTATTTGTAATCCTAGACTAGAGTCAATTCTAATTGGATAGTGACAGTAAGCTTTTACCAGTCCAACACTACTACCGATTCTAGCTATTACGTTAGGCTGTGCAATCAAAAATGTTCAAAACATGGATAAAAGTTGAGTGGATTGAATTGTTGCAATAACCTCTAAATAGTCTAGTAGCCTACTGCAATTGTCGGATACACAAGCAAAACGTCGGCCATACTGTAACTCGACAATGACTATGGCAGTCCACTCCAAACTCGGCGATGTGTCAGACATAAACATGAGCTGATCTCTCCCTCTCCATCTCGCTACCCTCCCTACCTCAAACTGCCAATGTGCCGCTTGCAAAAGCTGCTTCGCCTGGTCCGCCGCGCAGCCGGCCGTCAGGACGAACTGGTTGATCATAACTTGATGTTTGAGTTCATCCATCTTCGCCGAAGCTTTATTCCTACTCGCGGCTAGGCGTGTTGTCGATTAAATGCAGTATGTCGTAGTTGTATTCCTCTCTTTTTCGGCCTCTAGTCGTCCACCATTACAGCCGGTTCAGCAAACACAAATATTTACTGTAGGAGCTCTAGTGTAGGAGCGGCCCCCTGATTGACGTGAGGAGGCAGCCAATCAAATGAAAGACATGACATTGGGAAGTGTATGCCGATTTCCGCTGATGAAAGAATGTCTCCTCTGAAATCAAGATAAAGTGGATAGTGACAACGAATTAAATTCCCAGAAACGATAGTGATGCGTGTCTCCACGTTAATACGCGTGTCCGAGCTGCGCAAACACACTGATGTATATCCGCACTGTGTCACTAAATGTTTTGTTTGGACTACAAGTCCCGTGAGCGCACGCTTTGTTTGTAAATTCTGGAAGGCAGCGTTTTGTGAATGACGGCAGCTTCTGTCCAATTCCCACGCGCGCTGTGTCACTCTCTTGCCAAATATGGTAAACAAATTCCCCATCGCCAATTGCATTGCACGGAGACACTCATGGGTGTATTTAGAGTAGAGTTCACGAGCCCATATCTCCGCACTTTCTCTGTCCTGCCTTCGGATTTGTTGGCTAAGTTTCTATTTTGGTTATAATTTGTAAAAAGGAACCATGCTTGATAACGGCTGTATCAGTATCGTCTCCTATAGGCGGAGTAGGCAAATGCCTAGGGCCTCCGGTCTCGCAAAACCTTTTGTTTTCAGCTGGCCTATAAAAAGTGTTAATGTTTTCATTGGATACTGTAAGCTACACGCCAGCGACCAGAAGCCAGTTTTCCGGGCCGTTTTTGCTCCCTTGTCAGAGGAGCACCACATGCGGGTCACTCGTGCCCACCTTCTAAAACGATGGTTACTTGTTTTGTGTAGTAGAAATATGATGATGATTACGCAAGATGCATTTCTCTTTATCTATACCTACCTGCTAGATTTATTAGCATACAAATTTGCACTGCTTCATCTGAGTAACCCTTAAATATGACACTCGACCCACAATGCTTTTCCCTTCAGCTGCACTAAGGTGGACAGAGAGGAAATATAGCCAGAAGAAGACTGTGTAAAACGAACCATCAGTGCCACCACTAAGCGCTCAGGATTGTAGGAAACTTGACACCAAAACATCCTGTTATTGATAGCATAAATTTAGGCTATGTCAGCTGTCTATGGACCTTCAGTGTGCGTGTGCGTGTGCGCGCGAGAGCCTGTGTGTGTGTGTGTGTGTGTGTGTGTGTATGTGTGTGTGTGTGAGAGAGAGATTTATTAGAGTGATTGAGTGAGATATAGAGTGTGTGTATGTGCATGTGTGCGAGAGAGAGGATGAGAAAATCTGATATGGAAATATAGAGACATCTGCTGGTGACACTTAACAGGATCTTTTTCGTTAGATGATTTTTGTTTTTCCAAAGAAACTTGGGGTCATATATAGCACACAAAAAAAGGATGCTATACAGATCCTTTAAATTGAAACAATGGAGCTTTCGATCACTAGGGCAACGACTTCTTGGTCCAAGTAAACTGCACTGTAACTGCGGTATTATTGTTTTGTATATAAACATTCCATATTCCATTATGAAGTGGTCACTTTGACTATGTATTGAACCAAATGTAACAATAAAGTGACCCTCTGCAAAAAAAAACGTCCCATAGAACTCTACAGTTCCACAAATAGCCTAACCTTTTTTCAGCTGCATGAAGTGCTATTTGAAATCCTAAATACTTCTTTCTGACATTGGTTCAATCCCTGTGTGGGGGGCGAGGGTTCTAAATGAAAACCTTTTTTTCCCCAATGGTTCTTCTATTGTTGCAAACTGTTCTTTACAGCACCCTTTCAAAAGTGTATTAAATGTTATGGCATAAGTTAGTATAACAACAGACCCATGTTGACGGTTAACTAGGCTATGTGCTTAGCTTCTCTGAGAAACAGTGTTCTGCCTCATAACAATAAGAACAGCTGTCCAAACATTTACCCCATTCCACCAGCATTCCCTTTGTGAAATGCAGAACGGAACTAGCATTAAGAGCTGAGTGTCAGTGACAGCATGTAGCAGCTGGGCCTGCTTAGCTAGTTCTTTTTTCTGTTTCGTTTGCAGTGAACTGAGTTGTTCTACAGTGAACTCCTTAAATGGACCCATTTCTCCCCAGTCTCAACCAAACAGGTTATTATAGTAAACCTACAGTATGATTATATATATATATATATATATAACAGTAGGTGCCAATAATAAAGAGTAGGCTCAGCCTTTAACACTCTACCTGTCCCAGATCTGTGAAGACGGGTGTCCCTCTTCTGTCTTTAGATGTCCTGCTGGCTAGTGTTTGTATGTGTGCGTGCCCCTGTGTGTGTGTGTGTGTGTGTGTGTGTGTGTGTGTGTGTGTGTGTGTGTGCATGCATGCTTGTGTGTGTGTGTGTCTTCGTTAAGTGTAATGTCAGTGCTGTTTAAACACTGTGAGAGCCTGTACTCTCACCCCTGATAGATACCAACAGCCTATAACAAATGAGGAGATCTGGATGAGAGCAAGTGCACCACCTCCTGGTCCACCAAGATGGAGACTTTTCAGCAGAAACTGTGTTGCTCTAACATCACAGGAGCGCTACTACAATACATGACACTTGGGAGTGGAGTAACATTAGTAGGCTATTCCAGTTGTGTAGCCAGTCAGAACATATAATTAATGGATGATTCAGATAGTAAACAAGACAATGGCTAATATCTGGATGATGTAAAAGGGAGTACTGACTCTAGATTAGGACTCCTGCTGTGTCCCTGTATAGCTTATAGTGATTAAAATGATCAAATTTCACAAAGGTCAGAGCCAGAGCCTGAGGTTACATCAGGGTGGAGGGATTTAATATATTTTTTGAAGTCCACAATATCTGTCTAGAGAGGTAGAGCTCCCAGCTGGGGATCGAAAGGTTCCCGGTTCGATCCCAGCTCCCGGCAGCATGCAGAAGTGTCCTTGAGCAAGAGACACTGAGCCCCAAATCACCCACGAGCGGCATGGCGGCGCAGTACTTAGACTGTCACCTCACAGCAAGAACATCCTGGATCTGCCGTTTGCGTGTTCCCCCGTGTTCGCAAGGGTTTCCTCCCAAGAAGCTAATATGAAAGTAAAAACCCGGACTTGGTCCCCAGGCGCCACTCACAAGGCTACCCACTGCTCCTGGTTGCCCCTGGAGGAGGACAGCTTGGATGGGAAATTGCTGAGAACAATTTCCACCGGCAACCTGATGTTGCATGTGTTGTGTGCTGTGTGTTGCCGCTCACATGTGTGTATATTTGTGTATGCTGTGTGGCTGAATAAAGACCCGCTAGAGGTCCAAATTATCCAGTGTGTTGGCAGGTGCTATGAACTACAGTTGTATAGGCAGGTGCGTTGCATTGCATGTTGTTTTTAAACTGTAGTACGCTATATATCCACAGGATGGCAGTGACATCCTTAGAAGCGAAACACTAGATGTATTTCATTGTATATTGGACTTTTCTACTACAGTAGGCTGTATGTCTGACACAATAATAACCCTACCAAATTCCATGTAGGCTATAAGCTACCACACAAGAAGCCAATTCCCGCTCGGATCCCGTCTCCCTAGATGTGCTTAGCCGCTATGTGATATGTTAATGACAGGTTAACTCAATGTTGACTAAGGTGTGTGTGGATAATGTGTACCCAGATCACGCGGGACCTGTGGCGCGACTTTCCAGCGCTTCTGGGGGGGGGGGGTCGCGCGCTTCTGGGGGGGGGGGTGTCGCGCGCCACATCACTCAACCACTCAACCTGCTGCCTGTCAGGACAATGCAGAACAACAATAGACGGAGAAAGTAGGAGAGAAACGAGGAAAAACTCTGAAACCAGACGCCATGCAAGGGACGCCCATGTTCTTAAAACAGTAGAGTTGAGCTCCTTGTGAACCGCCCCCCCTCCATGCGCCAGTTGTGTGTGTGTGTGTGCGTGTGTGTGTGTGTGTGTGTGTGTGTGCGTGTGTGTGTGTGTGTGTGTGTGTGTGCGTGTGTGTGTGTGTGTGTGTGTGTGCGTGTGTGTGTGTGCGTGTGTGTCCATGCGTGCGTGTGTGTGTGACACGAACAAGTGAGGCCTGAAGAGTCCGCGAGCCAATCAGAAACCTGGAAGACGGTTAAAGGGCTCGTGGGCAGTCGCTCTTATCAAGGACTATCTATTCTACAACCTCCACACAGCATTCAGACGTTATATGAGACAGACGGACCCTCTCACTGTTAGAGCCTGGAACAGCACCGTTTGGATTAAACGCCCCTGGTGATGGATGTAAAGTCTTGTTTTTTGCATGTGAACTATTATTGGATTGTGCTCTAGTGATCCCCCCCTCCCCCCTCTGCACTTGTTGCGCAGCGGATAGGCTAGATGCTCAGTCTGCATCCCTGGAGAGCAGCTCGTCTGGGCAGGAGCGCAGGGACACATCTCTCTGCAACAGGTGCTCGCTCTTAGTTCCCGTTCCTTATCGCTGGGACTGAATTTAAGGTGGGTAAATATCGATTTATCATATATGATTCAACGTCAACATTCTTGATTTGCATAGGCATTTGGGCATTTCGCCGTATTGTGATGTCACTCGTCTACGCTTCAATGATCTAGAGTTCTTTTTTATTTTTTATTTTTTTTATTTGGTTTGTATTCATTCAAATCTGTATTATTTCATATAGGACATCTGGTCATCCCTTGACGTTTATTGAGGGGATTTTTGTCGGCGCCCGTGAGTTACGCACAACAGAATGCCCGTTCTGATGAGCCCCGAGATCGCCGCCAAGTTTAAAGAGAAATGGCTGCAGGTGCACCCGGAGGGCGGCGAGGCTGGTCCTCTCAGTCAGGACGACAGCCTCACCAGTCTCCACTGGCTCCAGAACTTCTCCATCCTCAGCGCGGACCCGGAGAGCCGACCCACCGGCTCCGGCTGCCCGTCACAGCAGCACCTGCTCCACCACAAGCGTCTGTACCCCCGCAGCACCGACTCCCCCTCCAGTCCGCCGGCCGGAGACACCGCTGCTACAGGGATGCCTCTCTGCCTCGGTAGCCCCGTTACCTCCGGTAGCTCCACGGACACGCCAGTTGCGAATTACGCACAGAACCTGCACTACCCTCACGACCGCCACCAGCAGATCACAACGCAGCTCGGTCCGCCGGAGGAGGTCGACTACAAGAGAAACCCTAAAGTCAAACCACCGTATTCCTACGCGTCTCTCATATGCATGGCCATGCAAGCCAGTAACCAGCCCAAGGTCACACTCTCCACCATCTATAACTGGATCACAGAAAACTTCTGCTACTACAGACACGCAGAGCCCAGCTGGCAGGTAAATTACCTCTCTCTCCCTCTCTCTCTCTCTCTCTCTCTCTCTCTCTCTCTCTCTCTCTCTCTCTCCCTCCCTCTGTCCCTCTCTCTCTCTCTCTCTGTATATTATTGATGAGCTGTTTGTCGAGGCAGGGAGAGGGGTTATGACACACCTTCTAAATAAATACCCATTTTGTTACGTGAGAAGAATATAATCATTTATTGTGATTGAATGAAGAACAAAAGGCAGTTTTTTTAAATAATATTGTATAACAATATCCTAGGCTTACATAATGAATGAGGTATGCTCGACCTTTGGAGATAATGAATGTTTGTTCTACATCCATCTCTCTCGGAAATGTTCAGCCTCCAAGTGTTCTAGTAGGGTTTTTGTCTCTTGGGTTCAGAGACAAGTGTTCTAGGTAGGGGGAGGGAGAGAAGAGTGCGTGTGTGTGTGCGCGTGTGTGTGTGTGTGTGTGTGTGTGTCAGTGTGTTAATGAGGATCCCTGCGAGAGTTGGCAGCCAGGCACAGCTGATCATGTTTGAAATGCACTGAGCGCTGTTTCTTGAAAGCCTCATTAGGTACATTTGCTTCCCTATACAAACAACAACAATACCCCCTCCTCCCTTTACATGCCTTTATCTCTCTTTCTCTTCTGTCTCTCTCTCTCTCTCTCACACACACACACACACACACACACACACACACACACACACACACACACACACACACAAACAAACATACACACACATGCATGTGCGCGCGCACACATACCCACACAAAGCCACAAACAAACATACACACACATGCATATGCACACACACGCGCGCACACACACACACACACACACACACGCACGCGCACGCACGCACGCACACACACACACGCACACACACGCACGCACACACACACACACACACACATATACACAATGTATATAAAATGTATATAAACAATCTACAATCTACAATGTCAATGGAATATGTACCGTTTTGTCATCCCCTCAGAACTCCATCCGTCACAACCTCTCCCTCAACAAGTGCTTCATGAAGGTTCCCCGGCAGAAGGACGAACCGGGGAAGGGGGGCTTCTGGCAGATTGACCCCCAGTACGCCCACATGTTCGTCAACGGCATCTTTAAACGCCGGAGGATGTCCGCCAGCCACTACGGCGGCGACGGGGGCCACAGACAGAACAAACTGCCGCAGGGCCCGGAGACCATCTATGGCAGCGGCGGTGGCCCCTCCTGCGCCCAGGGGAGCCAAAATGGCCCCCGCTCAGGCACGGGGGCCTACCATGGAGGGTTCGGGGTGGGCAGCAAGCGCAAACACCTCTCTCCCAAGCACAACAGCAAGCTGGTTCGGATGCCCAAGTCCCCCTTGCTAGCGACGGAGGCCAACGGTGGGGCCGACGTCGTGCTGAGGGGGGACTTCGACCTGGCGTCCGTGTTCGACGACGTCCTGGGTGGGAGCTGCAGCACCGCCGCCTTCGAGGACCTGGACATCAACACGGCGCTGACCTCCCTGGGCTGCGAGCTGGACCTGAGTCTGCACGGCAGGCTCTCCGCCGGGCAGGAGAGGTGGTGCGGAGAGGGCGAGGCCCAGAACCAGAACCACCCTCTCTCCTACGGCTACGTCGAGCTGACGGGATGTAACGTGATGGGCGACATCCACCTCCAGCAGCAGCAGCACCAGGATCAGTTGTTACAGGTGCCGCTCCATCCCCTGCACCCGTTCGAGGAGCCCACGCTGTTCCCGGAGCAGCAGGTGGTGGTGGAGGGGGTGCACCCCTGGGAGGAGATCAAAGAGGAGCTGCAGGTGATCCCCCTGGGTCTGGACCAGGGCTTCTCTCTGTGCGACGGCTTCTTCTCCGAGGTGCAGCCCTGGGAGAGGGTCCAGCAGGCCTACATGTGACCTCCAGAATGGCACTGAACCCCCCCCCCCCACACACACACACTTGTAGAGAACCAGACCCACTAACCCAATGATTGTTAAATATGTAGGGTTTTTCACGGATATATGGGTAACCTTTTAAGGGTTATCTCTGTGTGCTCCCGTGTATGTTGATTTCACAAATATGGATTTTCTCGAAGATATTTCCCAAATACATGGGGTTAAAAAAGATGTACAGTCCATGGAGCAGGTTCCCCCAGCCAGGTTATATATTGAAATTGGAGGAACCCACTGGTGGACTTGTTAGTCTAGACAGCCTGCTGCTCACCACAGAGAAGCTGAAGACTGGCTTGTGGCTTTAAGGAAGTGGGTTTTGTTTGTATAGTGGGCCGCAGACATGTTTGAAAGACTTCAAGGCTGGCTTCAATACAAAAAGGTACGCTTGGAGGACACACAGAATCCCTTCTTCCTCATGGCACTCTCAATACTTACTACAAGCACTGGCTCAAGGTAACGGAACAGTCTGGCCTACAGACCACCGTTTTGCTATGTTAGCATTGTACACACTGCTACAGAGTTCAACTCTCTAGGTTTATGTTGTATGACCTGGACATCTCTTGCCCTTGTGGAGGATCTATGCTGTAAGTTTGTGACCGATGATTTGTGTTTGGTTCCACCGTGGTCTGGAAGAGATTAATGAGATGACATTTTTAGTGTTGAATCATAGTCAGAGATTAGGAATGATCAAATATCCATATATGTGTTTCAATTTATCAACATAATATATCTATTACCTAGATTATATGGGTTAGGGATGGGTATTTATCCATAGTCGTCTTGCAAAGCAGAGAGATGGGGGTTGGGGGTGGTAATGGGGGGGGGGGGGGGGGGTAGAAGCGGAGCTGAGCTGAATTGCCTTCCAGTCAGTCATCAAAACAAAATATGCACTTTGATTAACAGTTACCGTGGTTTTTGTTGATTCATATGAAAAACATTTTGTTCATATTATCTGCAGTGCACAAGTATGCCGTCAATCTTTTCCCATGCTATGATGAGTATCTGCATGCTGTATCTGTCGGCCATTACTGGACAGCAATAACATAAATCCATTCATCATTTTGTTTAAAACTGTTTTTTCTCTCTCTCCCTAATGGCTAAAACCTGCTCTCAGCTGGATACCTTTTGATTGAATCTGCCAAACATGCATTTGATTGAAAATTGACAATGAGTTTGATCTGGATTCTGCAGTTGACTGATTGATTGATTGGTTGATTGATTGATTGATTGATTGGTTGGTTGGTTGGTTGGTTGGTTGGTTGATTGATTGGTTGATTGGTTGGTTGATTGGTTGATTGATAATATGGTATCGGATACTATACTACAGTATAACACAATTATTCAGAGGACTGGTGTGTCTTTATTCTATCACTGGTGATGGATTTTTTTTTCATATATATTGATTACTTTGGTGTATGATTTTTGTATTTGTATATTTCATAAAATCTCACAGAATATGGACTTGAACAAGGGGATGATAACATTAACAAATAGTTATGTGCTTTGGGGGAAATTATTTAATGGATAACAGAATTACAGTCCAAATGATCATATTTGATTGAGTCACTGTGAAACAAGGATCAAATGTGATACTGTATGGCTCATCAACTTTGTTTTCAGTTGTACCTTTTTATGTTGTCCGACAATGCAATCATACCCCAATGCAATAAATGTCATTTTAGAAGTTGCATCTCCTTCGTTTGTCATATGAAACTAGCTCAAGGTTAATATGATCACAGACATGCTTCACATCCTGGTCCCAGTCAGGTCCAGACTTGCCTGAACGCTCTCACAGTGTTTCAACATCTATTGAAGTCGTACTCATAATGCTGTTCAGTCTGGCTCTGTATCAGGTCAGAGCGGTCTCTGGTCACAGCTAGAGGGAGAGGTGCAAGAGAGAGTGAGAGAGAGAGAGAGAGAGAGAGAGAGAGAGGAAGAAGGATAAAGAGAAGGAGAGGGGGAGAGAGAGTGAGGGAGAGAAAGAGATAAAGAGATAAAGAGAAGGAGAGGGAGGGAGAGAGAGAGAGATAGCAGGCAGGTAAGGGCATGTTTAGGGCACGATGTTTCACCTGTCAGGGCGAGGTGCGGTCACGCTAGGGCTGAAGTCCAGTTGTTTAACACACACACACACACACACACACACACACACACACACACACACACACACACACACACACACGAACAATGAATTTGTTACAGACTTCATTTGTCGCCGTCGCCAGCCGTAGAGGTATTTCAGGCCCACAGGCTGCAACTATGAAAACGGGCTTTTCCACTTCAAATCTCTTTTTAATTGAAAATGGGGAGAAAAAGTGAGAAATGCGGGATTATCCAATCCTGCTCCCCGGGGTGGGAGGGTCATATGTGGGGGTCTTTTGGGATTGGTGGAATAGCTGGGATTCCTGGAAACAGCGGGGACCATGCGGGGGGAGCTGTGGCCGCCTCTTATTGGCTCACCTACCAACGCTGATCTGTGATGATACATATGGCACCAAAGGACCTGTTAGTGAAATAGCTCATAAAGGTGGCGGGTCTGATCCTATTCGCTCTGAGTGACTGTGGGGAGCTGCTGATATCTATTGTAATATCTCCATGGGTGAAATCCACATAAGAGAGTCTGTTTGGGGAGGGCTGTGTGTGTGTGTACGCGCGTGTGTGTGTGTGTGTGTGTGTGTGTGCACGTGCATACACATGTAGATGTGTGTGTGTGTGTGTGTGTGTATGTGCGTGCGTGCATCCATGTCTGTGTGTGTGTGTGTGTGCATGCGTGCGTGCATATGCATGTGCGTGTTTGTGCGTGTGTGTGTGTATGTATAAGGCTTGAGATGGGCGTCCCATGGCGGGGTGTGATAACATTATCTCCATGGAGGCAGGGTCCTGTAGCTCTATTCAGACATGGGGGGGGGCCCAGCACGCGGACACGGCCGGCACCACCAGGAACAAGATGGCCTGTCACACCGGACCGGCGCTGGCCTGCTTTATAGCTCCCCTGGCATCACGCTCAGACACTGATTGGTAGCTCTGTAAAGAGTGTGTGTGTGTGTGTGTGTTGCACAGGTGTGTGTGTGTGTGTGTGTGTCTTTGTGTTTTATCATCCCCTTGGTACCCTCTGAGCCACCCCAGATTAGACAGGGGGCACCTAGAGCTAGTGATTCTGAGTGATAGAGGAAACCCCCCCATAGGACACAGAAGACCAATGAGAGGGAAGAGAACAGCCCCCAGTAACTCGTAGCAGAATAGATAGGAGATGCTATCGAGCAGAAGATACTCAGTCTACCCATGGAGTACTTGAGGTAGTAGCGCATTGTCTGACTGTCATCGGCATAGAGGGTGATTTACAATGAGATGTAGTACTATTGTAGTACTGTAGAAGCTATTCTGCTTTAACTACATGGGGATTACAGTTTACTCTATCTCCATGGTGATTACAGGCACTGATCGAGGCCCAGATCATTGAGATACTAATCGCCGCAGTGTCCCGATTCGCTGAAGAGGGTATTACATCACAGTTGTCTTGAGCGTTCTGCCCTCTTTGTTTTTCACCTTAGTGGAGGGGCTTGGACAGGAAATACCCCGCAATGGGGTTTCCAATGGCCTGTTGTTTATGCATGATATGTAAATGAAGTTTCCATTTTGCGGGACATGTTCCATTATGAGAGGAAGCACGCATCCCTGCAGCTGGAGGTGTTTGTTTGGAGCGTCTGAGTGGCTGGTTTTCTAGCAATATGATGTTCTCTGTTTATTCCAAATCCTCCATATGTAACCGGTGTCTGTCTGCGTTGTGTATTGCTTCTTTAACTGATGAGGCGGACACTTCTCTCTTTTGGTCTTAGGCCATGTATTAAACTGTCGTCGAAAAATGAGCAGAAAATCAGGAAACAGTTCCTCCACATTTGTTAGCCTCTTTCCCCCGGCACACACGCAGGAATAAGGCAGAGGTGAGGGGACACTAACATTTAAGGGGTGACATATAGGAAATGGGGTCACAAGTAAGGAGTAGGTTTCCTGCTGTGTAAAATAAATGAATAAAAAAAACAATAAATCAAATAATTATAAGATTTTTGTTATGTTTGTTATTATATTTCATACAGTTATATAATTTCTAACAATGTTACACATACACTATCAAGGCCCTATAAATCAGTGTTTATATAAAAGTACACAGTGAAGTACTTATTGTGTATTGTGTATAGAAGATTGTGAGTGTGTATGTGTATGTGTGTGTGTGTGTGTATGTGTGTGTGTGTGTGTGTGTGTGTGTCTAGCTGTGTGCACATTAAATGCTTTCAACAGGTTGTATTGAATGCTGTTTAGTGGTATTGTCCTCACAGCCAATAAATCAACCACTCTATGTGGCTTTGATTAATGACAACTACACCTTATAATGTAATTTCCCACCTACCTCACACACGCACGCACGCACACACACACACACACACACACACACACACACACACACACACACACACACACACACGCACAGCCAAACGCACAAGACCTCACTCAATCATACCCACTGCTAGCATGTCCTTTATCAGTCCAGGAAATGTTGTTGTGGTTTCGATGTGTTGATTCTTTTTATTCCAGTAAGAGCTCTCTCTCTCTCTTACACACACACACACACACGCGCACACACGAACGCACGCACGCACGCACACCCCCTCCCCCTCTCTGCTGGACAGGAGGTAATTAGAGAGATGAGCTGTATGGAGGGCGACTAAAGAGGTTCCATTCAGAGCCTGAGTCTGGCTGTGCTGGAGGCCAGACCCTGCGTGTGTGGTGTGTGTGTGTGTGTGTGTGTGTGCGTGTCTGTGTGTGCGTGTGTTGGAGGAGGAGGGGGGGGGGGGGGGGTAATCAAGGAGAAGCTCACTGTGGCGGCGTCCCACAAAATAACAAACAGAAGGATTGATGGTGACAGACTCAGACTCAGATCGCTAATACAGATGAAAGGACTGTTCAGCATCAAAGACCGCCTGAGGGACACATACTGCAGGACTGCAACGGTGAATCCTGGCGAACATCGAGCAGACCCTCCCTGCTCCTAAGTGGCGGTGACGCCGTTGTTTACCAGGTACCTGGCGTGTCCGCCTCCGCCAGAACACGCGTGCAGAGCGGCGACAGGCCCTCCGATGTGGCCGGCGCGGACGGCATCACGCTCGTAGCTTCGCCGTGAATCTCATGAATAGCCAACGGCGCCCGCTCTCCTGACCTCAGGCTGAAAATGATGTTCTCCTCCCCGGGCGTTTGCGTCCTATAGGAGTCCATCAGCTCCCGAGCTGCGCCTCGCTGAGAGCACGTCTATTACCCTGCTTCTGGCCTCTCAGAAGAGGAGCGCACTGAACAAGATGTGTGC
>NC_140255.1:18228755-18238755 GCF_949987555.1 Borostomias antarcticus
GGGGTAGACGTAGAAGAGCACCGCCAAGGCTGAGAAAAGGCCGAGGAACACCAGGAGGAACAGGCAGATCTGGCCGCGCTTGCGGTACCTGTCCGACCGGCCGAAACTGGAGAGAGAGAGAGAGAGGGAGAGAAGTGATGAACGAGACAGGATGGGAGTGCGACCACCTAGAGCAAGGGGTTAACTGTATTCAGACGGGAGACAAGCAGAGTGGGTCACAGACACATAGGCGCAGAACGACCACGGGGACGTGGGTTCGGATCCCGGTCTCTGAAGGCGCATTCATGTGTCCCGAGACGGCGACCTTTTACGGCCGGAACCACAGTCACATGTTCTCCACAGACCTATAATAGCTAGCGGAACATCTACCCTCAGTGCACCATCATGGTAGAAGAGCTGAACCCAGATCAGCTTCTGGGAAGATGACCCCATCCACCAGACATTAACCGAATTTTTCTTCAGGTACAAACTGATCGCAGATCAGCCCGTGCCGCACGCCCACCCACCTGATGTAGGGGAGGAAGGCGAAGGAGAGGAAGAAGCCGGAGATGAAGCCGCAGATGTGGGCGAAGTTGTCGATCCAGGGCAGCAGGCCGAAGGAGAAGAAGAAGAGGGCGATGCCCAGCAGCTTGGTGAAGGCCCGCCACGGGCGCTCCAGGATCTGCCAGCTCTGGAACAGCTCCACGAACAGACAGGCCAGCGTGCCGAACTGGGACCCCGCGGGACCCACCTGGAGGAGGAGAGAGGGATGATGGAGGAGGAGGAGGAGAGAAGGATGATGGAGGAGGAGGAGAGAAGGATGATGGAGGAGGAGGAGAGAGGGATGATGGAGGAGGAGGAGGAGAGAGGGATGATGGAGGAGGAGGAGAGAAGGATGATGGAGGAGGAGGAGAGAGGGATGATGGAGGAGGAGGAGAGAGGGATGATGGAGGAGGAGGAGAGAAGGATGATGGAGGAGGAGGAGAGGGATGATGGAGGAGGAGGAGGAGAGAGGGATGATGGAGGAGGAGGAGAGAGGGATGATGGAGAGATGAATAAGATGGATAAAAGGACAAGAAAGAAAGGAGGAGTGTATGAAGGGTGGCGTGAGAGAGGAGGCCTGATGTTTTATTTTGAAGTTTGAGTTTAGGATGGGGACTAACAGTAACGTCTGATTTTGTTGTATCGGTTATACGCTGCGTTAAAAGTCCAGCCACAGGAAATGTAGTTCACCTCCGCTCGGTACGGCAGGAAGATGGCGCTGGCCAGGTTGCCGGTGATGCCGGACAGGATGTAGATGATGGAGATCCTGAGCCAGCCCGCCAGCTTCTCCAGGTCCCTCAGGACGGTCATCTGGAACAGCACCGACACCAGGCAGTGCAGGATCCTACAGGGGGACAGAAACACACGTTACACCATGGCAGGGTCCTACAGGGGGGCAGAAACACATGCTACACCAGGCAGTGCAGGATCCTACAGGGGGACAGAAACACACGTTACACCAGGCAGTGCAGGGTCCTACAGGGGGACAGAAACACATGTTACACCAGGCAGTGCAGGGTCCTACAGGGGGACAGAAACACACGTTACACCAGGGCAGGGTCCTACAGGGGGGCAGAAACACATGCTACACCAGGGCAGGGTCCTACAGGGGGACAGAAACACACGTAACACCAGTGCAAGGTCCTACAGGGGGACAGAAACACATGTTACACCAATGCAAGGTCCTACAGGGGGACAGAAACACATGTTACACCATGGCAGGATCCTACAGGGGGACAGAAACACACGTTACACCAGGTGGGACAGGGTCCTACAGGGGGGCAGAAACACATGTTACACCAGTGCAAGGTCCTACAGGGGGACAGAAACACATGTTACACCAGGGCAGGGTCCTACAGGGGGGCAGAAACACACGTTACACCAGGGCAGGGTCCTACAGGGGGGCAGAAACAGATGTTACACCAGGGCACGGTCCTACAGGGGGACAGAAACAGATGCTACACCAGGGCACGGTCCTACAGGGGGACAGAAACACACGTTACACCAGGGCAGGGTCCTACAGGGGGGCAGAAACAGATGTTACACCAGGGAAGGGTCCTACAGGGGGACAGAAACACACGTTACACCAGGTGGGACAGGGTCCTACAGGGGGACAGAAACACATGTTACACCAGGGCACAGTCCTACAGGGGGACAGAAACAGATGTTACACCAGGGCAGGGTCCTACAGGGGGGCAGAAACAGATGTTACACCAGTGCAAGGTCCTACAGGGGGACAGAAACACACGTTACACCAGAGAAGGGTCCTACAGGGGGACAGAAACACACGTTACACCAGGTGGGACAGGGTCCTACAGGGGGACAGAAACACACGTTACACCAGGGCACCGTCCTACAGGGGGACAGAAACACATGCTACACCAGGGCAGGGTCCTACAGGGGGGCAGAAACACATGTTACACCAGGGCACAGTCCTACAGGGGGACAGAAACAGATGTTACACCAGGGCAGGGTCCTACAGGGGGGCAGAAACACATGTTACACCAGGGCACAGTCCTACAGGGGGACAGAAACACACGTTACACCAGGGCAGGGTCCTACAGGGGGGCAGAAACACATGTTACACCAGGGCACAGTCCTACAGGGGGACAGAAACAGATGTTACACCAGGGCAGGGTCCTACAGGGGGGCAGAAACAGATGTTACACCAGGGAAGGGTCCTACAGGGGGACAGAAACACACGTTACACCAGGTGGGACAGGGTCCTACAGGGGGACAGAAACACACGTTACACCAGGGCACAGTCCTACAGGGGGACAGAAACAGATGTTACACCAGGGCAGGGTCCTACAGGGGGGCAGAAACAGATGTTACACCAGTGCAAGGTCCTACAGGGGGACAGAAACACACGTTACACCAGAGAAGGGTCCTACAGGGGGACAGAAACACACGTTACACCAGGTGGGACAGGGTCCTACAGGGGGACAGAAACACATGTTACACCAGGGCACCGTCCTACAGGGGGACAGAAACACATGCTACACCAGGGCACCGTCCTACAGGGGGGCAGAAACACACATTACACCAGGGCAGGGTCCTACAGGGGGACAGAAACACACATTACACCAGGGCAGGGTCCTACAGGGGGACAGACACACATGTTACACCAGGGAAGGGTCCTACAGGGGGACAGAAACACATGCTACACCAGTGCAAGGTCCTACAGGGGGACAGAAACACATGTTACACCAGGGAAGGGTCCTTCAGGGGGACAGAAACACATGTTACACCAGGGCAGAGTCCTACAGGGGGCCAGAAATAGATGTTACACCAGGGCAATGTCCTACAGGGGGACAGAAACACATGCTACACCAGGGCAGGGCAGGATTCTACAGAGAGAAAGAAGTAGATGGGTATGAGAGGGGGAGAGAGAGGGAGAGAGACAGGGACAGAATGAGGGAGAGAGAGGGGGAGAGACAGAGGTGGAGGGGTATGAGAGATAGGGCGAGAGAGAAGGGGAGAGAGGGAGAGCAAGAGGTGGAGAGATGGAGGGATACTGACCCAGCATGGAGGAAGAGAGACAGCCAGAGTCTGTAGAACTGGTCAGGGATCTCTGGGTTGAGGAAAGGCAGCAGGCCACACACATCATCCATACACGCCACCTAGAGGAGAGAGGTGGGAGGGATGAGGTGTCCGGGCTCGTTAACGAGGAGCTGAACTGTACCGTCAGCGACCAGAACCAATCACAGCCTTGCTGTGTCCCGATGCATTATGGAGCGAAATTTCTGACTTGCCCGAAATTCCAAGCATCGCCAAATGAAGGCGTAGGCTTGTGTGTGTGTGTGTGTGTGTGTGTGTGTATATGTGTGTGTGTGTGTGTGTGTGTGTGTGCGCCCATGTGTGTGTGTGTGTGTGTGTGTGCATGTGTGTGTGTGTGTGTGCGCATGTGTGTGTGCATGTGTGTGCATGTGTGTGTGTGTGCGTGTGTGTGTGTGTGCGTGTGTGTGTGTGTGCATGTGTGTGTGTGTGTGTGTGTGCGCATGTGTGTGTGTGTGTGTGTGTGCATGTGTGTGTGTGTGTGTGTGTGTGTGTGCCTGCGTGCCGCCTACCTGGGAGCAGAGAGTTGCCTCCTCGTGGAAGTAGCCCTTCATGAAGTCACAATACTCTCTGGAGGTGATTTCACACCTACACACACACACACACACACACACACACACACACACACACACACACACACACACACCACATACACGGGACATGAAACCTCATCGTCACACTCTGAGGTCACTTCCCACCGCTGAGCATAGCCCAGCATAGACGAGACCAGCCGTACACGGACGCCGGGCGCCATCGGCGGCGAGAGCGCGCTCACCTCCCCTTGGTGCCGATGCAGCAGGGTCTTCCTGTGATGGAACAGTCGATGTGGGGAAGGCTGGTGTGGTTCCCAGGGTTCAGTCTGGTACACACCTGGGGACACAGAGGGAAAGATAAGCTGAATCCCAAATCGCGCACTTAGGCGAAAGTGCAGAGCACTCGCGGCCTTGTGGCCTTACATGCGCGTTCCCGCTAAGTCCACAAGGGCTCAGGGTAGTTCCAAAACGGAATTGCTAGGTCCACAAGTGCGCCACGCCGCCATTTTGCGCACTGTAACCGCACTTACCGAAAGTCCGCAATTTCACGGACTTAGGAGCAGAAAATACCCACAGCCCACCGCGTCTCATGTGACACAGTGCTTGAGTGCATCCGAGTCATGATCCGAGTGCATCACACATAAATTATGACATTTGCAGATAACACAACATTTATCTTGAAATCCACATGCTGCAAACATATCCCACCCAACCTAATTTTTTAATTATTATTAAATTACAACAGACGTCAATCGGTCAATTTGCAGAGCTGAAGGGAGCGTCAGAGCAGCCTCTGCGTCGGAGGAACGCGGCAGCCAATGAAAACGAAGTGGGAGGGGCATTGAGCGAAACTGGGAGTGCTGTCCCATTTAATTCACGGCCCTGCACCCTCTGGCCCTTCCAGCTGACGTCAATTAAGTGCTCAGGCCTCAGGCCACAAGTGCGAGGGGCCGCAAGTGCGGTTTGCGCACTCAGATTGGGATTCAGCTATACTGTAGGCTAGGTGACCTTTCTGGTTTATGTGTGTGTGTGCGTGTGTGTGTGTGTGTGTGTGTTACGGCCTCCTATGTTTCTGTTCTGTTCTCTGTCATTGTGCTCGTTGTGTCCAGTCAATCAACTAATCATCGACTCCACCTGAGTCCAATCATCCCCCTGCCCTGTGGTCCAATCAGAGGAAGACCAGCCGCCTATGTATTCTGTGTTGTTCTATGTGCAAAAAAGTAGTGGGTTGCTATGTTTGTTTGTAGGCTTCTTTTGTTCTGTCTGTTAATCTAATGTTTGGTGTGGGTTTTTGTTAGTTGTTCATTGTCCTCTGTGTTCCAGCAGTCCTAGTGGAGAAGGGCTGGGTGAGAAAGCCATGGGTAACACCTCATCATGGAGGTAACCCTTTGTTATACACACTAGAGCTGTGTTCGGAATCGCTCCCTATTCACTATATAGTGCACTATATAGGGTGTCAGACATTTTGTTTGTAGTGTCCGAATTCTCCACGGAATTTTCGTTCCCTATATAGTCCACTATTTATTACCCACAATTCACCTTGATTTGCAGGGAACAGTGCATGTATCCTACATTTTCACCGTTCCCTAGGTAGTTCACTACATGGTGAACCCTATATAGGGAGTGAGGGAACGAGGGAGCGATTCCGAACACAGCTTAGGTTAGGGCTAGTGGGTGTCGCACCTTTCTGTGTAGCAGTTAGGTTAGTGTTCAGGGCCTAGTAGTAGTTTTATATGATTCTAGTTGGTTAGTTAGTGGATAGGGACACTCGGGGCCCTTTTAGTTTTAGGCACACCCCTCGCACAGTCCTGCTCCTCCCCCTTTGGGTTTTTGGTGTATAATTCTTTAATTGTTAATTATTGTTTGGTTATTGTTGGTTGTTATTTTCAGGCTAAACTTTCTGTGAAAGAATAAATCCCCTGTTTTTTTGTTTTTTTTCTTATTTGTAGTTGGTTAAGTTTTATTGTTTGCCCCCACCTTCCTCAATCTCCCCACACCAGTGTGCGCACCTACGGGCCGCTACGTTCGCCTCTCTCCCTACCATCGCAGGCGCTGCGTAACTGTGTGTGTGAGTGTGCTTACTGCGCTGCGTGTGAGTGTGTGTGTGTGTGTGTGAGGGGTGGAGGGGGGATACTGACTGGCCACTTGGTGATGTCGTCCGGCCATTCATGAGGGGATACAGAAGCTGGCTCCAGACATATCCTGGAGGACAGAGAAGGATGGAGGAGGAGGAGAGAGGGATGATGGAGGAGGAGGAGAGAGGGATGATGGAGAGATGAATAAAATGGATAAAAGGACAAGAAAGAAAGGAGGAGTGTATGACTCTCTCTGAAGATCATATATATACACGTCATACATTGTTAAGGATGGACTACATGTACAGTAGATATATAGAACAGCTTCAGGATCAATGTATTCCCTGGGAGATACAGTAGCTATAGCAGCACTGGTACAGTGTATCACCTGGGAGATACATAGCTGCACTGGTAAAGTGTATCACCTGGGAGATACATAACAGCACTGGTACAGTGTATCACCTGGGAGATACATAGCAGCACTGGTACAGTGTATCACCTGGGAGATACATAGCAGCACTGGTACAGTGTATCACCTGGGAGATACATAGCAGTGATGGTACAGTGTATCACCTGGGAGATACATAGCAGCACTGGTACGGTGTATCACCTGGGAGATGCATAGCAGTGATGGTACAGTGTATTACCTGGGAGATACATAGCAGCCCTGGTACAGTGTATCACCTGGGAGATGCATAGCAGTGATGGTACAGTGTATCACCTGGGAGATGCATAGCAGCCCTGGTACAGTGTATTACCTGGGGTCCTGGTGGCAGACAGAGCCGTGTTGGCGTGGTTGACCGTCTAACGCCGGAGCGCTTGGGTGCTGAGGCCACTTGACCCAGACTGCCAGGGTGGACTGGACACACACAGGAGAAGAGAAGGTTTAGAAGTGGGGACCATAACCAACTGACTGTTTCAGCTGACATGACACCAACATGACACAGGAGAGGCAACGAGGACTGACAGATATCAGCTGGCTACCTTCCCGATACCCACGCTACAATCTGAACCCTCAGGGAATGGAACAGGAAGTTAGTTTGCCGTGTGTAACACACAGGTACATTGGAAGTCTTGTCTTCGCTTGTACTTGCAATGTCTTATCAGCATTAATCAGTTCCTCATTCCAGTCCAGGCTGGCTACAGTTCTGTCAAAATCCCCCCACCCCTGCTTCCTTTTCTCCTCCACCTCTTCCTCCTCCTCCTCCTCCTCTTCCTCCTCCTCCTCCTCCTCCTCCTCCTCCTCCTCCTCCCCCCCCCCCTGCTCCTACTCACAGAGCACTCGTCCCGGGATGTCTGGACGCAGCCTGAGCGGTCGTTCCTGACGCAGCAGGCCGACTCCCTCTCCTTCGCCCTCTTCTCCTGGATCAGCCCGTGGACCTCCTGGTCCTGCCGCATGCAGGGGGAGAACTTGGCCCCCAGGTGGATCAGCGCCTCCTACAGGACAGTGGCAGGAACTGCAGGTCAGCGACACCGAAAACTGGAGGACGGGCTCCACCGTGTTCTAGTGTTGCAGAATGTTCTAGAATAACAAACAGTGTCAGGTGGGTGGAGGGTGAGACTGAACGGACACGCCGCTTACCGAACTCGGGCCGACCCAGAAGTTTTCTTGTTCCACAAACTTGACGTTTTCGTACACCCCTTTATTCCTCAACACCTGAACAGAGGGTTCAGCGGAGAAAAAAATGAATGTCTTTATCTATTTCGATCCTCCTCACGCTGCAGAAACACGACAACGTGAACAACAGAAGGCACAAAGCATTTAAGTACAGAACCACACAGAGCCAACGGGGGGGGCGTGGTCTAGTCTAGCCGCCTGGGCAGCGCCGGGACCCACCGAGTCCACGGTCTCGTGCTGAGAGAAGCCGATGGGGGCGATCCCGTAGATGCACACCGCCAGGATGGTGATGAGCAGGTGGACAAACGTGATCCAGTAGGAGAAGAACGGCCTGGAGAGAGAGAGAGAGACACGTCACACACACACACACACACACACACACACACACACACACACACACACACACACACACACACGCAAACAGTACAGTAATATCATCATTCGTACTTTGCTACTGTTTTACTGTATACGTTGTTTGTATGTTTGCTAAAATCTCACTCATCCCTACCTGTCATCCATGTCCTCTGTCATCCCTACCTGTCATCCATGTCCTCTGTCATCCCTACCTGTCATCCATGTTCTCTGTCATCCTTAACTGTCATCCATGTCCTCTGCCATCCCTACCTGTGGTAGTCCATGTTCTCTGTCATCCTTAACTGTCATCCATGTCCTCTGCCATCCCTACCTGTCATCCATGTCCTCTGCCATCCCTACCTGTCATCCATGTCCTCTGCCATCCCTACCTGTCATCCATGTCCTCTGTCATCCCTACCTGTGGTCATCCATGTCCTCAATCTGCCTCCGGACGCTGCTGTCGATGCGTTGGCGGTAGGTCCTGTTGGTGAGTCGTCCCACCATGCCCAGGCCGTAGGGCCGTTTCTCCCGGGTGAACAGCCTCTGGACGGGCACAGTGATGCGCTGGCCTCGCCGCAGCCCGGCGCCGCCGAGGCTGACCACTTCCTGTCGCAGGCGGACCTTGGGCTGGAGCAGCGGGGGGCCATCCCTATCCTTTCGCCAGCCGCGCTCCAGGGGACTGAGACAGGGGGGAGGGGTGAGAGGTCGAAGGTCAGGGGCTTAGTTTAGTTAGTAGAGTGCGCGTATGTATGTGACTGTGTGTGTGTGTGTGTGTGTGTGTGTGTGTGTGTGTCTCACGGAGCCTCACATCATTAAGTGGCTCCTCTCCAGCTCGCTCTTGTCCAGGGCGCCACCCGTCAGCTCGGTCTCGTCCTGCGATGCGTGAAACTCCGCCTCCTTGATGGCGGCCTCGGACGGAGACTCAAACACCTCGTCCGCGTAGGTGGACAGCTCGTCCTGCAGCGCCTCATCCTGGAGAAGGAGAGGAGAGAGAGAGAGAGGGACTGTAGCTGGCTATGTGTGTGTGTGCGTGTGTGCGTGTGTGTGTGTGTGTGTGTTTGCGCTCACCTTGGCGAAGAAGGAAGTGTCCAGCTCGTCAGGGAAGTCTACCGTGTCGTCTTCCAGGAAACCGGCAGGCAAGAAGCTCCGCCTGCGATACCGCCTGGAAGAGGCAGCATGCACCGTGTGGCCCTACACACACACACACACACACGCACACGCACACACACACACGCGCACACGCACACACACACGCACATGCACACACACACATGCGCGCACACGCGCACACACACACGCACTCACACACACACACACACACACACACGCACACGCACGCACACGCACACACACACGCACACACACACATGCGCGCACGCACGCACACACACAGCGCGCACACACGCGCACACACACACACATACACACGTGCGCACACACGCACGCACGGGCACACACACACACACACACACCAACATTAGAATAATCAATGCAATTGTCAAGAACAGAAGGAGAGATACAGCTGTCGTCGTCATCTTTATTCCTTGCAAATCACGTTGTCACAACTGTCACTGTCAGACGTCTGTACGTCATCCAGGCTGCAGTGACACATGGTGCCAGGGTTACAGGCAGCTATTCTGCCCGGTGACCGGCTGTGGTTGATGATTACGCAGTGGTGACCTCAGGCAGGGCTGGATTACACCAGAGAGAGAGAGAGAGAGAGAGAGAGAGAGGGAGAGAGAGAGAGAGAGAGAGAGAGGGAGAGAGAGAGAGAGTTCTAGAATATTCTGTTGCTAGCCGGACTATCCAGCAAACAGCTGAGCATCCTTACTGTATTATCC